>NW_026292737.1:0-45520 GCF_023091745.1 Budorcas taxicolor
AACGCCGGGAACTCTTTCCCGACGAAGCAGGGAAAGGATCCCTCATCTCGAGCTACGAGGCAGAAACGGGGCTCCTCTGGATGTGGGCGGGACCCTCGTGATTCCTCTCGAGTGGAGACGGGTATGTCGGGGAACTTCTTGATTTGCACCAAGGGTGTGAAGGAGCCTTTCGAAGTTCCAGAGGTGAGGTGTGATCAGCCTCGAGACGCCTCAGCGGAAATGGGCCTCATCTCGCCTGGAGGGAGAACCTCCTGGATTTTCTCGAGTTGGGGCAGGTCTTCTCGAGTTACGACGGGGAGCTCAGGGACCCGCTCTGGTGGCCTCAGGAAAGGCCAGTCCCCATGCGAGTTGCTAGGGGACCTCTCGGGATTCCTCTCCCGTCCATGCCGGGGCCTCAGTCCTTGTGTGGAGTCGGGGCCGGAACCTGAGGATTCCTCTCCAGTGTTGCCATGGATCTTGGGGTGCTTCTGAGTCTCCCCAGGGGAGTCAGGCCTCATCTAGAGTGGGGGCATGCACGTGCGCTTTCCTCCCGAGCTGCAGCAGTAGTGTCACGCTTCCTGTCACGTGGATCAAGGGATCTGTGGCTTTCCCTCGAGGCTGTCCCTCGAGGCTTTCCCACGAGGCTTTCCCACAGGGCTGTGCCACGTACCACCTTGGTGTGAGTCGATCCTCGGAGTGAAAGACGAGCCGGTGAAGGGAAAAGAGGTTCCTCTGGAATGGACTGAGACATCTGGGGGACTCTTGGAATGGTGGCACGACCCTGGAGTTCCTCTCGCCGTTCCTGTTGAGAGGGCCTCCTCTTGAGATGCGACGGGAACGCCAGGAACTCTTTCCCGACGAAGCAGGGAAAGGATCCCTCATCTCGAGCTACGAGGCGGAAACGGGGCTCCTCTGGATGTGGGCGGGACCCTCGTGATTCCTCTCGAGTGGAGACGGCTATGTCGGGGAACTTCTTGATTTGCACCAAGGGTGTGAAGGACCCTTTCGAAGTTCCAGTGGTGAGGTGAGATCAGCCTCGAGACGCCTCAGCGGAAATGGGCTTCATCTCGCCTGGAGGGGAGAACCTCCTGGATTTTCTCGAGTTGCGGCAGGTCTTCTCGAGTTACGACGGGGACCTCAGGGACCCGCTCTGGTGGCCTCAGGAAAGGCCAGTACCCATGCGAGTTGCTAGGGGACCTCTCGGGATTCCTCTCCCGTCCATGCCGGGGCCTCAGTCCTTGTGTGGAGTCGGGGCCGGAACCTGAGGATTCCTCTCCAGTGTTGCCATGGATCTTGGGGTGCTTCTGAGTCTCCCCAGGGGAGTCATGCCTCGTCTCGAGTGGGGGCATGCACGTGCGCATTCCTCCCGAGCTGCAGCAGTAGTGTCACGCTTCCTCTCACGTGGATCAAGGGATCTGTGGCTTTCCCTCGAGGCTGTCCCTCGAGGCTTTCCCACAGGGCTGTGCCACGTGCCACCTTGGTGTCAGTTGATCCTCGGCGTGAAAGACGAGCCAGTGAAGGGAAAAGAGGTTCCTCTGGAATGGACTGAGACATCTGGGGGACTCTTGGAATGGTGGCACGACCCTGGAGTTCCTCTCGCCGTTCCTGTTGAGAGGGCCTCCTCTTGAGATGCGACGGGAAGGCCGGAAACTATTTCCCGACGAAGCAGGGAAAGGATCCCTCATCTCGAGCTACGTGGCGGAAACGGGACTCCTCTGGATGTGGGCGGGACCCTCGTGATTCCTCTCGAGTGGAGACGGCTAGGTCGGGGAACTTCTTTATTTGCACCAAGGGTGTGAAGTAGCCTTTCGAAGTTCCAGAGGTGAGGTGTGATCAGCCTCGAGACGCCTCAGCGGAAATGGGCCTCATCTCGCCTGGAGGGGAGAACCTCCTGGATTTTCTCGAGTTACGGCAGGTCTTCTCTAGTTACGACGGGGACCTCAGTTACCCGCTCTGGTGGCCTCAGGAAAGGCCAGTCCCCATGCGAGTTGCTAGGGGACCTCTCGGGATTCCTCTCCCGTCCATGCCGGGGCCTCAGTCCTTGTGTGGAGTCGGGGCCGGAACCTGAGGATTCCTCTCCAGTGTTGCCATGGATCTTGGGGTGCCTCTGAGTCTCCCCAGGGGAGTCAGGCCTCGTCTCGAGTGGGGGCATGCACGTGCGCTTTCCTCCCGAGGTGCAGCAGTAGTGTCACGCTTCCTGTCACGTGGATCAAGGGATCTGTGGCTTTCCCTCGAGGCTGTCCCTCGAGGCTTTCCCACGAGGCTTTCCCACAGGGCTGTGCCACGTGCCACCTTGGTGTGAGTCGATCCTCGGCGTGAAAGACGAGCCGGTGAAGGGAAAAGAGGTTCCTCTGGATTGGACTGAGACATCTGGGGGACTCTTGGAATGGTGGCACGACCCTGGAGTTACTCTCGCCGTTCCTGTTGAGAGGGCCTCCTCTTGAGATGCGACGGGATCGCCGGGAACTCTTTCCCGACGAAGCAGGGAAAGGATCCCTCATCTCGAGCTACGAGGCGGAAACGGGGCTCCTCTGGATGTGGGCGGGACCCTCGTGATTCCTCTCGAGTGGAGACGGCTATGTCGGGGAACTTCTTGATTTGCACCAAGGGTGTGAAGGACCCTTTCGAAGTTCCAGAGGTGAGGTGTAATCAGCCTCGAGACGCCTCAGCGGAAATGGGCCTCATCTCGCCTGGAGGGGAGAACCTCCTGGATTTTCTCGAGTTGCGGCAGGTCTTCTCGAGTTACGACGGGGACCTCAGGGACCCGCTCTGGTGGCCTCAGGAAAGGCCAGTCCCCATGCGAGTTGCTAGGGGACCTCTCGGGATTACTCTCCCGTCCATGCCGGGGCCTCAGTCCTTGTGTGGATTCGGGGCCGGAACCTGAGGATTCCTCTCCAGTGTTGCCATGGATCTTGGGGAGCTTCTGAGTGTCCCCAGGGGAGTCAGGCGGCGTCTCGAGTGGGGACATGCACGTGAGCTTTCCTCCCGAGCTGCAGCAGTAGTGTCACGCTTCCTGTCACGTGGATCAAGGGATCTGTGGCTTTCCCTCGAGGCTGTCCCTCGAGGCTTTCCAACGAGGCTTTCTCACAGGGCTGTGCCACGTACCACCTTGGTGTGAGTCGATCCTCGGCGTGAAAGACGAGCCGGTGAAGGGAAAAGAGGTTCCTCTGGAATGGACTGAGACATCTGGGGGACTCTTGGAATGGTGGCACGACCCTGGAGTTCCTCTCGCCGTTCCTGTTGAGAGGGCCTCCTCTTGAGATGCGACGGGAACGCCGGGAACTCTTTCCCGACGAAGCAGGGAAAGGATCCCTCATCTCGAGCTACGAGGCAGAAACGGGGCTCCTCTGGATGTGGGCGGGACCCTCGTGATTCCTCTCGAGTGGAGACGGGTATGTCGGGGAACTTCTTGATTTGCAGCAAGGGTGTGAAGGACCCTTTTGAAGTTCCAGTGGTGAGGTGTGATCAGCCTCGAGACGCCTCAGCGGAAATGGGCTTCATCTCGCCTGGAGGGGAGAACCTCCTGGATTTTCTCGAGTTGCGGCAGGTCTTCTCGAGTTACGACGGGGACCTCAGGGACCCGCTCTGGTGGCCTCAGGAAAGGCCAGTCCCCATGCGAGTTGCTAGGGGACCTCTCGGGATTCCTCTCCCGTCCATGCCGGGGCCTCAGTCCTTGTGTGGAGTCGGGGCCGGAACCTGAGGATTCCTCTCCAGTGTTGCCATGGATCTTGGGGTGCTTCTGAGTCTCCCCAGGGGAGTCAGGCCTCGTCTCGAGTGGGGGCATGCACGTGCGCTTTCCTCCCGAGCTGCAGCAGTAGTGTCACGCTTCCTGTCACGTGGATCAAGGGATCTGTGGCTTTCCCTCGAGGCTGTCCCTCGAGGCTTTCCCACGAGGCTTTCCCACAGGGCTGTGCCACGTGCCACCTTGGTGTGAGTCGATCCTCGGCGTGAAAGACGAGCCGGTGAAGGGAAAAGAGGTTCCTCTGGAATGGACTGAGACATCTGGGGGACTCTTGGAATGGTGGCACGACCCTGGAGTTCCTCTCGCCGTTCCTGTTGAGAGGGCCTCCTCTTGAGATGCGACGGGAACGCCGGGAACTCTTTCCCGACGAAGCAGGGAAAGGATCCCTCATCTCGAGCTACGAGGCGGAAACGGGGCTCCTCTGGATGTGGGCGGGACCCTCGTGATTCCTCTCGAGTGGAGACGGCTAGGTCGGGGAACTTCTTGATTTGCACCAAGGGTGTGAAGGACCCTTTCGAAGTTCCAGAGGTGAGGTGTGATCAGCCTCGAGACGCCTCAGCGAAATGGGCCTCATCTCGCCTGGAGGGGAGAACCTCCTGGATTTTCTCGAGTTGCGGCAGGTCTTCTCGAGTTACGACGGGGACCTCAGGGACCCGCTCTGGTGGCCTCAGGAAAGGCCAGTCCCCATGCGAGTTGCTAGGGGACCTCTCGGGATTCCTCTCCCGTCCATGCCGGGGCCTCAGTCCTTGTGTGGAGTCGGGGCCGGAACCTGAGGATTCCTCTCCAGTGTTGCCATGGATCTTGGGGTGCTTCTGAGTCTCCCCAGGGGAGTCAGGCCTCGTCTCGAGTGGGGGCATGCACGTGCGCTTTCCTCCCGAGCTGCAGCAGTAGTGTCACGCTTCCTGTCACGTGGATCAAGGGATCTGTGGCTTTCCCTCGAGGCTGTCCCTCGAGGCTTTCCCACGAGGCTTTCCCACAGGGCTGTGCCACGTGCCACCTTGGTGTGAGTCGATCCTCGGCGTGAAAGACGAGCCGGTGAAGGGAAAAGAGGTTCCTCTGGAATGGACTGAGACATCTGGGGGACTCTTGGAATGCTGGCTCGACCCTGGAGTTCCTCTCGCCGTTCCTGTTGAGAGGGCCTCCTCTTGAGATGCGACGGGAACGCCGGGAACTCTTTCCCGACGAAGCAGGGAAAGGATCCCTCATCTCGAGCTACGAGGCGGAAACGGGGCTCCTCTGGATGTGGGCGGGACCCTCGTGATTCCTCTCGAGTGGAGACGGCTAGGTCGGGGAACTTCTTGATTTGCACCAAGGGTGTGAAGGACCCTTTCGAAGTTCCAGAGGGGAGGTGTGATCAGCCTCGAGACGCCTCAGCGGAAATGGGCCTCATCTCGCCTGGAGGGGAGAACCTCCTTGATTTTCTCGAGTTGCGGCAGGTCTTCTCGAGTTACGACGGGGACCTCAGGGACCCGCTCTGGTGGCCTCAGCAAAGGCCAGTCCCCATGCGAGTTGCTAGGGGACCTCTCGGGATTCCTCTCCCGTCCATGCCGGGGCCTCAGTCCTTGTGTGGAGTCGGGGCCGGAACCTGAGGATTCCTCTCCAGTGTTGCCATGGATCTTGGGGTGCTTCTGAGTCTCCCCAGGGGAGTCAGGCCTCGTCTCGAGTGGGGGCATGCACGTGCGCTTTCCTCCCGAGCTGCAGCAGTAGTGTCACGCTTCCTGTCACGTGGATCAAGGGATCTGTGGCTTTCCCTCGAGGCTGTCCCTCGAGGCTTTCCCACGAGGCTTTCCCACAGGGCTGTGCCAGGTGCCACCTTGGTGTGAGTCGATCCTCGGCGTGAAAGACGAGCCGGTGAAGGGAAAAGAGGTTCCTCTGGAATGGACTGAGACATCTGGGGGACTCTTGGAATGCTGGCTCGACCCTGGAGTTCCTCTCGCCGTTCCTGTTGAGAGGGCCTCCTCTTGAGATGCGACGGGAACGCCGGGAACTCTTTCCCGACGAAGCAGGGAAAGGATCCCTCATCTCGAGCTACGAGGCGGAAACGGGGCTCCTCTGGATGTGGGCGGGACCCTCGTGATTCCTCTCGAGTGGAGACGGCTAGGTCGGGGAACTTCTTGATTTGCACCAAGGGTGTGAAGGACCCTTTCGAAGTTCCAGAGGGGAGGTGTGATCAGCCTCGAGACGCCTCAGCGGAAATGGGCCTCATCTCGCCTGGAGGGGAGAACCTCCTTGATTTTCTCGAGTTGCGGCAGGTCTTCTCGAGTTACGACGGGGACCTCAGGGACCCGCTCTGGTGGCCTCAGCAAAGGCCAGTCCCCATGCGAGTTGCTAGGGGACCTCTCGGGATTCCTCTCCCGTCCATGCCGGGGCCTCAGTCCTTGTGTGGAGTCGGGGCCGGAACCTGAGGATTCCTCTCCAGTGTTGCCATGGATCTTGGGGTGCTTCTGAGTCTCCCCAGGGGAGTCAGGCGTCGTCTCGAGTGGGGGCATGCACGTGCGCTTTCTCCCGAGCTGCAGCAGTAGTGTCACGCTTCCTGTCACGTGGATCAAGGGATCTGTGGCTTTCCCTCGAGGCTGTCCTCGAGGCTTTCCCACGAGGCTTTCCCACAGGGCTGTGCCACGTGCCACCTTGGTGTGAGTCGATCCTCGGCGTGAAAGACGAGCCGGTGAAGGGAAAAGAGGTTCCTCTGGAATGGACTGAGACATCTGGGGGACTCTTGGAATGGTGGCACGACCCTGGAGTTCCTCTCGCCGTTCCTGTTGAGAGGGCCTCCTCTTGAGATGCGACGGGAACGCCGGGAACTCTTTCCCGACGAAGCAGGGAAAGGATCCCTCATCTCGAGCTACGATGCGGAAACGGGGCTCCTCTGGATGTGGGCGGGACCCTCGTGATTCCTCTCGAGTGGAGACGGCTAGGTCGGGGAACTTCTTGATTTGCACCAAGGGTGTGAAGGACCCTTTCGAAGTTCCAGAGGTGAGGTGTGATCAGCCTCGAGACGCCTCAGCGGAAATGGGCCTCATCTCGCCTGGAGGGGAGAACCTCCTGGATTTTCTCGAGTTGCGGCAGGTCTTCTCGAGTTACGACGGGGACTTCAGGGACCCGCTCTGGTGGCCTCAGCAAAGGCCAGTCCCCATGCGAGTTGCTAGGGGACCTCTCGGGATTCCTCTCCCGTCCATGCCGGGGCCTCAGTCCTTGTGTGGAGTCGGGGCCGGAACCTGAGGATTCCTCTCCAGTGTTGCCATGGATCTTGGGGTGCTTCTGAGTCTCCCCAGGGAGTCAGGCCTCGTCTCGAGTGGGGGCATGCACGTGCGCTTTCCTCCCGAGCTGCAGCAGTAGTGTCACGCTTCCTGTCACGTGGATCAAGGGATCTGTGGCTTTCCCTCGAGGCTGTCCCTCGAGGCTTTCCCACGAGGCTTTCCCACAGGGCTGTGCCACGTGCCACCTTGGTGTGAGTCGATCCTCGGCGTGAAAGACGAGCCGGTGAAGGGAAAAGAGGTTCCTCGAATGGACTGAGACATCTGGGGGACTCTTGGAATGGTGGCACGACCCTGGAGTTCCTCTCGCCGTTCCTGTTGAGAGGGCCTCCTCTTGAGATGCGACGGGAACGCCGGGAACTCTTTCCCGACGAAGCAGGGAAAGGATCCCTCATCTCGAGCTACGATGCGGAAACGGGGCTCCTCTGGATGTGGGCGGGACCCTCGTGATTCCTCTCGAGTGGAGACGGCTAGGTCGGGGAACTTCTTGATTTGCACCAAGGGTGTGAAGGACCCTTTCGAAGTTCCAGAGGTGAGGTGTGATCAGCCTCGAGACGCCTCAGCGGAAATGGGCCTCATCTCGCCTGGAGGGGAGAACCTCCTGGATTTTCTCGAGTTGCGGCAGGTCTTCTCGAGTTACGACGGGGACCTCAGGGACCCGCTCTGGTGGCCTCAGGAAAGGCCAGTCCCCATGCGAGTTGCTAGGGGACCTCTCGGGATTCCTCTCCCGTCCATGCCGGGGCCTCAGTCCTTGTGTGGAGTCGGGGCCGGAACCTGAGGATTCCTCTCCAGTGTTGCCATGGATCTTGGGGTGCTTCTGAGTCTCCCCAGGGGAGTCAGGCCTCGTCTCGAGTGGGGGCATGCACGTGCGCTTTCCTCCCGAGCTGCAGCAGTAGTGTCACGCTTCCTGTCACGTGGATCAAGGGATCTGTGGCTTTCCCTCGAGGCTGTCCCTCGAGGCTTTCCCACGAGGCTTTCCCACAGGGCTGTGCCACGTGCCACCTTGGTGTGAGTCGATCCTCGGCGTGAAAGACGAGCCGGTGAAGGGAAAAGAGGTTCCTCTGGAATGGACTGAGACATCTGGGGGACTCTTGGAATGGTGGCACGACCCTGGAGTTCCTCTCGCCGTTCCTGTTGAGAGGGCCTCCTCTTGAGATGCGACGGGAACGCCGGGAACTCTTTCCCGAAGAAGCAGGGAAAGGATCCCTCATCTCGAGCTACGAGGCGGAAACGGGGCTCCTCTGGATGTGGGCGGGACCCTCGTGATTCCTCTCGAGTGGAGACGGCTAGGTCGGGGAACTTCTTGATTTGCACCAAGGGTGTGAAGGACCCTTTCGAAGTTCCAGAGGTGAGGTGTGATCAGCCTCGAGACGCCTCAGCGGAAATGGGCCTCATCTCGCCTGGAGGGGAGAACCTCCTGGATTTTCTCGAGTTGCGGCAGGTCTTCTCGAGTTACGACGGGGACCTCAGGGACCCGCTCTGGTGGCCTCAGGAAAGGCCAGTCCCCATGCGAGTTGCTAGGGGACCTCTCGGGATTCCTCTCCCGTCCATGCCGGGGCCTCAGTCCTTGTGTGGAGTCGGGGCCGGAACCTGAGGATTCCTCTCCAGTGTTGCCATGGATCTTGGGGTGCTTCTGAGTCTCCCCAGGGGAGTCAGGCCTCGTCTCGAGTGGGGGCATGCACGTGCGCTTTCCTCCCGAGCTGCAGCAGTAGTGTCACGCTTCCTGTCACGTGGATCAAGGGATCTGTGGCTTTCCCTCGAGGCTGTCCCTCGAGGCTTTCCCACGAGGCTTTCCCATAGGGCTGTGCCACGTGCCACCTTGGTGTGAGTCGATCCTCGGCGTGAAAGACGAGCCGGTGAAGGGAAAAGAGGTTCCTCTGGAATGGACTGAGACATCTGGGGGACTCTTGGAATGCTGGCTCGACCCTGGAGTTCCTCTCGCCGTTCCTGTTGAGAGGGCCTCCTCTTGAGATGCGACGGGAACGCCGGGAACTCTTTCCCGACGAAGCAGGGAAAGGATCCCTCATCTCGAGCTACAAGGCGGAAACGGGGCTCCTCTGGATGTGGGCGGGACCCTCGTGATTCCTCTCGAGTGGAGACGGGTATGTCGGGGAACTTCTTGATTTGCACCAAGGGTGTGAAGGACCCTTTCGAAGTTCCAGAGGTGAGGTGTGATCAGCCTCGAGACGCCTCAGCGGAAATGGGCCTCATCTCGCCTGGAGGGGAGAACCTCCTGGATTTTCTCGAGTTGCGGCAGGTCTTCTCGAGTTACGACGGGGACCTCAGGGACCCGCTCTGGTGGCCTCAGGAAAGGCCAGTCCCCATGCGAGTTGCTAGGGGACCTCTCGGGATTCCTCTCCCGTCCATGCCGGGGCCTCAGTCCTTGTGTGGAGTCGGGGCCGGAACCTGAGGATTCCTCTCCAGTGTTGCCATGGATCTTGGGGTGCTTCTGAGTCTCCCCAGGGGAGTCAGGCCTCGTCTCGAGTGGGGGCATGCACGTGCGCTTTCCTCCCGAGCTGCAGCAGTAGTGTCACGCTTCCTGTCACGTGGATCAAGGGATCTGTGGCTTTCCCTCGAGGCTGTCCCTCGAGGCTTTCCCACGAGGCTTTCCCACAGGGCTGTGCCACGTGCCACCTTGGTGTGAGTCGATCCTCGGCGTGAAAGACGAGCCGGTGAAGGGAAAAGAGGTTCCTCTGGAATGGACTGAGACATCTGGGGGACTCTTGGAATGGTGGCACGACCCTGGAGTTCCTCTCGCCGTTCCTGTTGAGAGGGCCTCCTCTTGAGATGCGACGGGAACGCCGGGAACTCTTTCCCGAAGAAGCAGGGAAAGGATCCCTCATCTCGAGCTACGAGGCGGAAACGGGGCTCCTCTGGATGTGGGCGGGACCCTCGTGATTCCTCTCGAGTGGAGACGGCTAGGTCGGGGAACTTCTTGATTTGCACCAAGGGTGTGAAGGACCCTTTCGAAGTTCCAGAGGTGAGGTGTGATCAGCCTCGAGACGCCTCAGCGGAAATGGGCCTCATCTCGCCTGGAGGGGAGAACCTCCTGGATTTTCTCGAGTTGCGGCAGGTCTTCTCGAGTTACGACGGGGACCTCAGGGACCCGCTCTGGTGGCCTCAGGAAAGGCCAGTCCCCATGCGAGTTGCTAGGGGACCTCTCGGGATTCCTCTCCCGTCCATGCCGGGGCCTCAGTCCTTGTGTGGAGTCGGGGCCGGAACCTGAGGATTCCTCTCCAGTGTTGCCATGGATCTTGGGGTGCTTCTGAGTCTCCCCAGGGGAGTCAGGCCTCGTCTCGAGTGGGGGCATGCACGTGCGCTTTCCTCCCGAGCTGCAGCAGTAGTGTCACGCTTCCTGTCACGTGGATCAAGGGATCTGTGGCTTTCCCTCGAGGCTGTCCCTCGAGGCTTTCCCACGAGGCTTTCCCATAGGGCTGTGCCACGTGCCACCTTGGTGTGAGTCGATCCTCGGCGTGAAAGACGAGCCGGTGAAGGGAAAAGAGGTTCCTCTGGAATGGACTGAGACATCTGGGGGACTCTTGGAATGCTGGCTCGACCCTGGAGTTCCTCTCGCCGTTCCTGTTGAGAGGGCCTCCTCTTGAGATGCGACGGGAACGCCGGGAACTCTTTCCCGACGAAGCAGGGAAAGGATCCCTCATCTCGAGCTACAAGGCGGAAACGGGGCTCCTCTGGATGTGGGCGGGACCCTCGTGATTCCTCTCGAGTGGAGACGGGTATGTCGGGGAACTTCTTGATTTGCACCAAGGGTGTGAAGGACCCTTTCGAAGTTCCAGAGGTGAGGTGTGATCAGCCTCGAGACGCCTCAGCGGAAATGGGCCTCATCTCGCCTGGAGGGGAGAACCTCCTGGATTTTCTCGAGTTGCGGCAGGTCTTCTCGAGTTACGACGGGGACTTCAGGGACCCGCTCTGGTGGCCTCAGCAAAGGCCAGTCCCCATGCGAGTTGCTAGGGGACCTCTCGGGATTCCTCTCCCGTCCATGCTGGGGCCTCAGTCCTTGTGTGGAGTCGGGGCCGGAACCTGAGGATTCCTCTCCAGTGTTGCCATGGATCTTGGGGTGCTTCTGAGTCTCCCCAGGGGAGTCAGGCCTCGTCTCGAGTGGGGGCATGCACGTGCGCTTTCCTCCCGAGCTGCAGCAGTAGTGTCACGCTTCCTGTCACGTGGATCAAGGGATCTGTGGCTTTCCCTCGAGGCTGTCCCTCGAGGCTTTCCCACGAGGCTTTCCCATAGGGCTGTGCCACGTGCCACCTTGGTGTGAGTCGATCCTCGGCGTGAAAGACGAGCCGGTGAAGGGAAAAGAGGTTCCTCTGGAATGGACTGAGACATCTGGGGGACTCTTGGAATGCTGGCTCGACCCTGGAGTTCCTCTCGCCGTTCCTGTTGAGAGGGCCTCCTCTTGAGATGCGACGGGAACGCCGGGCACTCTTTCCCGACGAAGCAGGGAAAGGATCCCTCATCTCGAGCTACAAGGCGGAAACGGGGCTCCTCTGGATGTGGGCGGGACCCTCGTGATTCCTCTCGAGTGGAGACGGGTATGTCGGGGAACTTCTTGATTTGCACCAAGGGTGTGAAGGACCCTTTCGAAGTTCCAGAGGGGAGGTGTGATCAGCCTCGAGACGCCTCAGCGGAAATGGGCCTCATCTCGCCTGGAGGGGAGAACCTCCTGGATTTTCTCGAGTTGCGGCAGGTCTTCTCGAGTTACGACGGGGACTTCAGGGACCCGCTCTGGTGGCGTCAGGAAAGGCCAGTCCCCATGCGAGTTGCTAGGGGACCTCTCGGGATTCCTCTCCCGTCCATGCCGGGGCCTCTGTCCTTGTGTGGAGTCGGGGCCGGAACCTGAGGATTCCTCTCCAGTGTTGCCATGGATCTTGGGGTGCTTCTGAGTCTCCCCAGGGGAGTCAGGCCTCGTCTCGAGTGGGGGCATGCACGTGCGCTTTCCTCCCGAGCTGCAGCAGTAGTGTCACGCTTCCTGTCACGTGGATCAAGGGATCTGTGGCTTTCCCTTGAGGCTGTCCCTCGAGGCTTTCCCACGAGGCTTTCCCACAGGGCTGTGCCACGTGCCACCTTGGTGTGAGTCGATCCTCGGCGTGAAAGACGAGCCGGTGAAGGGAAAAGAGGTTCCTCTGGAATGGACTGAGACATCTGGGGGACTCTTGGAATGCTGGCTCGACCCTGGAGTTCCTCTCGCCGTTCCTGTTGAGAGGGCCTCCTCTTGAGATGCGACGGGAACGCCGGGAACTCTTTCCCGACGAAGCAGGGAAAGGATCCCTCATCTCGAGCTACGAGGCGGAAACGGGGCTCCTCTGGATGTGGGCGGGACCCTCGTGATTCCTCTCGAGTGGAGACGGCTAGGTCGGGGAACTTCTTGATTTGCACCAAGGGTGTGAAGGACCCTTTCGAAGTTCCAGAGGTGAGGTGTGATCAGCCTCGAGACGCCTCAGCGGAAATGGGCCTCATCTCGCCTGGAGGGGAGAACCTCCTGGATTTTCTCGAGTTGCGGCAGGTCTTCTCGAGTTACGACGGGGACCTCAGGGACCCGCTCTGGTGGCCTCAGGAAAGGCCAGTCCCCATGCGAGTTGCTAGGGGACCTCTCGGGATTCCTCTCCCGTCCATGCCGGGGCCTCAGTCCTTGTGTGGAGTCGGGGCCGGAACCTGAGGATTCCTCTCCAGTGTTGCCATGGATCTTGGGGTGCTTCTGAGTCTCCCCAGGGGAGTCAGGCCTCGTCTCGAGTGGGGGCATGCACGTGCGCTTTCCTCCCGAGCTGCAGCAGTAGTGTCACGCTTCCTGTCACGTGGATCAAGGGATCTGTGGCTTTCCCTCGAGGCTGTCCCTCGAGGCTTTCCCACGAGGCTTTCCCACAGGGCTGTGCCACGTGCCACCTTGGTGTGAGTCGATCCTCGGCGTGAAAGACGAGCCGGTGAAGGGAAAAGAGGTTCCTCTGGAATGGACTGAGACATCTGGGGGACTCTTGGAATGCTGGCTCGACCCTGGAGTTCCTCTCGCCGTTCCTGTTGAGAGGGCCTCCTCTTGAGATGCGACGGGAACGCCGGGAACTCTTTCCCGACGAAGCAGGGAAAGGATCCCTCATCTCGAGCTACGAGGCGGAAACGGGGCCCCTCTGGATGTGGGCGGGACCCTCGTGATTCCTCTCGAGTGGAGACGGGTATGTCGGGGAACTTCTTGATTTGCAGCAAGGGTGTGAAGGAGCCTTTCGAAGTTCCAGAGGTGAGGTGTGATCAGCCTCGAGACGCCTCAGCGGAAATGGGCCTCATCTCGCCTCGAGGGGAGAACCGCCTGGATTTTCTCGAGTTGCGGCAGGTCTTCTCGAGTTACGACGGGGACCTCAGGGACCCGCTCTGGTGGCCTCAGGAAAGGCCAGTACCCATGCGAGTTGCTAGGGGACCTCTCGGGATTCCTCTCCCGTCCATGCCGGGGCCTCAGTCCTTGTGTGGAGTCGAAGCCGGAACCTGAGGATTCCTCTCCAGTGTTGCCATGGATCTTGGGGTGCTTCTGAGTCTAACCAGGTGAGTCAGGCCTCGTCTCGAGTGGGGGCATGCACGTGCGCTTTCCTCCCGAGCTGCAGCATTAGTGTCACGCTTCCTGTCACGTGGATCAAGGGATCTGTGGCTTTCCCTCGAGGCTGTCCCTCGAGGCTTTCCCACGAGGCTTTCCCACAGGGCTGTGCCACGTGCCACCTTGGTGTGAGTCGATCCTCGGCGTGAAAGACGAGCCGGTGACGGGAAAAGAGGTTCCTCTGGAATGGACTGAGACATCTGGGGGACTCTTGGAATGGTGGCACGACCCTGGAGTTCCTCTCGCCGTTCCTGTTGAGAGGGCCTCCTCTTGAGATGCGACGGGAACGCCGGGAACTCTTTCCCGATGAAGCAGGGAAAGGATCCCTCATCTCGAGCTACGAGGCGGAAACGGGGCTCCTCTGGATGTGGGCGGGACCCTCGTGATTCCTCTCGAGTGGAGACGGCTAGGTCGGGGAACTTCTTGATTTGCACCAAGGGTGTGAAGGACCCGTTCGAAGTTCCAGAGGTGAGGTGTGATCAGCCTCGAGACGCCTCAGCGGAAATGGGCCTCATCTCGCCTGGAGGGGAGAACCTCCTGGATTTTCTCGAGTTGCGGCAGGTCTTCTCGAGTTACGACGGGGACCTCAGGGACCCGCTCTGGTGGCCTCAGGAAAGGCCAGTCCCCATGCGAGTTGCTAGGGGACCTCTCGGGATTCCTCTCCCGTCCATGCCGGGGCCTCAGTCCTTGTGTGGAGTCGGGGCCGGAACCTGAGGATTCCTCTCCAGTGTTGCCATGGATCTTGGGGTGCTTCTGAGTCTCCCCAGGGGAGTCAGGCCTCGTCTCGAGTGGGGGCATGCACGTGCGCTTTCCTCCCGAGCTGCAGCAGTAGTGTCACGCTTCCTGTCACGTGGATCAAGGGATCTTTGGCTTTCCCTCCAGGCTGTCCCTCGAGGCTTTCCCACGAGGCTTTCCCACAGGGCTGTGCCACGTGCCACCTTGGTGTGAGTCGATCCTCGGCGTGAAAGACGAGCCGGTGAAGGGAAAAGAGGTTCCTCTGGAATGGACTGAGACATCTGGGGGACTCTTGGAATGGTGGCACGACCCTGGAGATCCTCTCGCCGTTCCTGTTGAGAGGGCCTCCTCTTGAGATGCGACGGGAACGCCGGGAACACTTTCCCGACGAAGCAGGGAAAGGATCCCTCATCTCGAGCTACGAGGCGGAAACGGGGCTCCTCTGGATGTGGGCGGGACCTCGTGATTCCTCTCGAGTGGAGACGGGTATGTCGGGGAACTTCTTGATTTGCACCAAGGGTGTGAAGGACCCTTTCGAAGTTCCAGAGGTGAGGTGTGATCAGCCTCGAGACGCCTCAGCGGAAATGGGCCTCATCTCGCCTGGAGGGGAGAACCTCCTGGATTTTCTCGAGTTGCGGCAGGTCTTCTCGAGTTACGACGGGGACTTCAGGGACCCGCTCTGGTGGCCTCAGCAAAGGCCAGTCCCCATGCGAGTTGCTAGGGGACCTCTCGGGATTCCTCTCCCGTCCATGCTGGGGCCTCAGTCCTTGTGTGGAGTCGGGGCCGGAACCTGAGGATTCCTCTCCAGTGTTGCCATGGATCTTGGGGTGCTTCTGAGTCTCCCCAGGGGAGTCAGGCCTCGTCTCGAGTGGGGGCATGCACGTGCGCTTTCCTCCCGAGCTGCAGCAGTAGTGTCACGCTTCCTGTCACGTGGATCAAGGGATCTGTGGCTTTCCCTCGAGGCTGTCCCTCGAGGCTTTCCCACGAGGCTTTCCCATAGGGCTGTGCCACGTGCCACCTTGGTGTGAGTCGATCCTCGGCGTGAAAGACGAGCCGGTGAAGGGAAAAGAGGTTCCTCTGGAATGGACTGAGACATCTGGGGGACTCTTGGAATGCTGGCTCGACCCTGGAGTTCCTCTCGCCGTTCCTGTTGAGAGGGCCTCCTCTTGAGATGCGACGGGAACGCCGGGAACTCTTTCCCGACGAAGCAGGGAAAGGATCCCTCATCTCGAGCTACAAGGCGGAAACGGGGCTCCTCTGGATGTGGGCGGGACCCTCGTGATTCCTCTCGAGTGGAGACGGGTATGTCGGGGAACTTCTTGATTTGCACCAAGGGTGTGAAGGACCCTTTCGAAGTTCCAGAGGTGAGGTGTGATCAGCCTCGAGACGCCTCAGCGGAAATGGGCCTCATCTCGCCTGGAGGGGAGAACCTCCTGGATTTTCTCGAGTTGCGGCAGGTCTTCTCGAGTTACGACGGGGACTTCAGGGACCCGCTCTGGTGGCCTCAGCAAAGGCCAGTCCCCATGCGAGTTGCTAGGGGACCTCTCGGGATTCCTCTCCCGTCCATGCTGGGGCCTCAGTCCTTGTGTGGAGTCGGGGCCGGAACCTGAGGATTCCTCTCCAGTGTTGCCATGGATCTTGGGGTGCTTCTGAGTCTCCCCAGGGGAGTCAGGCCTCGTCTCGAGTGGGGGCATGCACGTGCGCTTTCCTCCCGAGCTGCAGCAGTAGTGTCACGCTTCCTGTCACGTGGATCAAGGGATCTGTGGCTTTCCCTCGAGGCTGTCCCTCGAGGCTTTCCCACGAGGCTTTCCCATAGGGCTGTGCCACGTGCCACCTTGGTGTGAGTCGATCCTCGGCGTGAAAGACGAGCCGGTGAAGGGGAAAAGAGGTTCCTCTGGAATGGACTGAGACATCTGGGGGACTCTTGGAATGCTGGCTCGACCCTGGAGTTCCTCTCGCCGTTCCTGTTGAGAGGGCCTCCTCTTGAGATGCGACGGGAACGCCGGGAACTCTTTCCCGACGAAGCAGGGAAAGGATCCCTCATCTCGAGCTACAAGGCGGAAACGGGGCTCCTCTGGATGTGGGCGAGACCCTCGTGATTCCTCTCGAGTGGAGACGGGTATGTCGGGGAACTTCTTGATTTGCACCAAGGGTGTGAAGGACCCTTTCGAAGTTCCAGAGGGGAGGTGTGATCAGCCTCGAGACGCCTCAGCGGAAATGGGCCTCATCTCGCCTGGAGGGGAGAACCTCCTGGATTTTCTCGAGTTGCGGCAGGTCTTCTCGAGTTACGACGGGGACCTCAGGGACCCGCTCTGGTGGCGTCAGGAAAGGCCAGTCCCCATGCGAGTTGCTAGGGGACCTCTCGGGATTCCTCTCCCGTCCATGCCGGGGCCTCTGTCCTTGTGTGGAGTCGGGGCCGGAACCTGAGGATTCCTCTCCAGTGTTGCCATGGATCTTGGGGTGCTTCTGAGTCTCCCCAGGGGAGTCAGGCCTCGTCTCGAGTGGGGGCATGCACGTGCGCTTTCCTCCCGAGCTGCAGCAGTAGTGTCACGCTTCCTGTCACGTGGATCAAGGGATCTGTGGCTTTCCCTTGAGGCTGTCCCTCGAGGCTTTCCCACGAGGCTTTCCCACAGGGCTGTGCCACGTGCCACCTTGGTGTGAGTCGATCCTCGGCGTGAAAGACGAGCCGGTGAAGGGAAAAGAGGTTCCTCTGGAATGGACTGAGACATCTGGGGGACTCTTGGAATGCTGGCTCGACCCTGGAGTTCCTCTCGCCGTTCCTGTTGAGAGGGCCTCCTCTTGAGATGCGACGGGAACGCCGGGAACTCTTTCCCGACGAAGCAGGGAAAGGATCCCTCATCTCGAGCTACGAGGCGGAAACGGGGCTCCTCTGGATGTGGGCGGGACCCTCGTGATTCCTCTCGAGTGGAGACGGCTAGGTCGGGGAACTTCCTGATTTGCACCAAGGGTGTGAAGGACCCTTTCGAAGTTCCAGAGGTGAGGTGTGATCAGCCTCGAGACGCCTCAGCGGAAATGGGCCTCATCTCGCCTGGAGGGGAGAACCTCCTGGATTTTCTCGAGTTGCGGCAGGTCTTCTCGAGTTACGACGGGGACCTCAGGGACCCGCTCTGGTGGCCTCAGGAAAGGCCATTCCCCATGCGAGTTGCTAGGGGACCTCTCGGGATTCCTCTCCCGTCCATGCCGGGGCCTCAGTCCTTGTGTGGAGTCGGGGCCGGAACCTGAGGATTCCTCTCCAGTGTTGCCATGGATCTTGGGGTGCTTCTGAGTCTCCCCAGGGGAGTCAGGCCTCGTCTCGAGTGGGGCATGCACGTGCGCTTTCCTCCCGAGCTGCAGCAGTAGTGTCACGCTTCCTGTCACGTGGATCAAGGGATCTGTGGCTTTCCCTCGAGGCTGTCCCTCGAGGCTTTCCCACGAGGCTTTCCCACAGGGCTGTGCCACGTGCCACCTTGATGTGAGTCGATCCTCGGCGTGAAAGACGAGCCGGTGAAGGGAAAAGAGGTTCCTCTGGAATGGACTGAGACATCTGGGGGACTCTTGGAATGCTGGCTCGACCCTGGAGTTCCTCTCGCCGTTCCTGTTGAGAGGGCCTCCTCTTGAGATGCGACGGGAACGCCGGGAACTCTTTCCCGACGAAGCAGGGAAAGGATCCCTCATCTCGAGCTACGAGGCGGAAACGGGGCCCCTCTGGATGTGGGCGGGACCCTCGTGATTCCTCTCGAGTGGAGACGGGTATGTCGGGGAACTTCTTGATTTGCAGCAAGGGTGTGAAGGAGCCTTTCGAAGTTCCAGAGGTGAGGTGTGATCAGCCTCGAGACGCCTCAGCGGAAATGGGCCTCATCTCGCCTCGAGGGGAGAACCGCCTGGATTTTCTCGAGTTGCGGCAGGTCTTCTCGAGTTACGACGGGGACCTCAGGGACCCGCTCTGGTGGCCTCAGGAAAGGCCAGTACCCATGCGAGTTGCTAGGGGACCTCTCGGGATTCCTCTCCCGTCCATGCCGGGGCCTCAGTCCTTGTGTGGAGTCGAAGCCGGAACCTGAGGATTCCTCTCCAGTGTTGCCATGGATCTTGGGGTGCTTCTGAGTCTAACCAGGTGAGTCAGGCCTCGTCTCGAGTGGGGGCATGCACGTGCGCTTTCCTCCCGAGCTGCAGCATTAGTGTCACGCTTCCTGTCACGTGGATCAAGGGATCTGTGGCTTTCCCTCGAGGCTGTCCCTCGAGGCTTTCCCACGAGGCTTTCCCACAGGGCTGTGCCACGTGCCACCTTGGTGTGAGTCGATCCTCGGCGTGAAAGACGAGCCGGTGACGGGAAAAGAGGTTCCTCTGGAATGGACTGAGACATCTGGGGGACTCTTGGAATGGTGGCACGACCCTGGAGTTCCTCTCGCCGTTCCTGTTGAGAGGGCCTCCTCTTGAGATGCGACGGAACGCCGGGAACTCTTTCCCGATGAAGCAGGGAAAGGATCCCTCATCTCGAGCTACGAGGCGGAAACGGGGCTCCTCTGGATGTGGGCGGGACCCTCGTGATTCCTCTCGAGTGGAGACGGCTAGGTCGGGGAACTTCTTGATTTGCACCAAGGGTGTGAAGGACCCTTTCGAAGTTCCAGAGGTGAGGTGTGATCAGCCTCGAGACGCCTCAGCGGAAATGGGCCTCATCTCGCCTGGAGGGGAGAACCTCCTGGATTTTCTCGAGTTGCGGCAGGTCTTCTCGAGTTACGACGGGGACCTCAGGGACCCGCTCTGGTGGCCTCAGGAAAGGCCAGTCCCCATGCGAGTTGCTAGGGGACCTCTCGGGATTCCTCTCCCGTCCATGCTGGGGCCTCAGTCCTTGTGTGGAGTCGGGGCCGGAAGCTGAGGATTGCTCTCCAGTGTTGCCATGGATCTTGGGGTGCTTCTGTGTCTCCCCAGGGGAGTCAGGCCTCGTCTCGAGTGGGGGCATGCACGTGCGCTTTCCTCCCGAGCTGCAGCAGTAGTGTCACGCTTCCTGTCACGTGGATCAAGGGATCTGTGGCTTTCCCTCGAGGCTGTCCCTCGAGGCTTTCCCACGAGGCTTTCCCACAGGGCTGTGCCACGTGCCACCTTGGTGTGAGTCGATCCTCGGCGTGAAAGACGAGCCGGTGAAGGGAAAAGAGGTTCCTCTGGAATGGACTGAGACATCTGGGGGACTCTTGGAATGCTGGCTCGACCCTGGAGTTCCTCTCGCCGTTCCTGTTGAGAGGGCCTCCTCTTGAGATGCGACGGGAACGCCGGGAACTCTTTCCCGACGAAGCAGGGAAAGGATCCCTCATCTCGAGCTACGAGGCGGAAACGGGGCTCCTCTGGATGTGGGCGGGACCCTCGTGATTCCTCTCGAGTGGAGACGGCTAGGTCGGGGAACTTCTTGATTTGCACCAAGGGTGTGAAGGACCCTTTCGAAGTTCCAGAGGTGAGGTGTGATCAGCCTCGAGACGCCTCAGCGGAAATGGGCCTCATCTCGCCTGGAGGGGAGAACCTCCTGGATTTTCTCGAGTTGCGGCAGGTCTTCTCGAGTTACGACGGGGACCTCAGGGACCCGCTCTGGTGGCCTCAGCAAAGGCCAGTCCCCATGCGAGTTGCTAGGGGACCTCTCGGGATTCCTCTCCCGTCCATGCCGGAGTCTCAGTCCTTGTGTGGAGTCGGGGCCGGAACCTGAGGATTCCTCTCCAGTGTTGCCATGGATCTTGGGGTGCTTCTGAGTCTCCCCAGGGGAGTCAGGCCTCGTCTCGAGTGGGGGCATGCACGTGCGCTTTCCTCCCGAGCTGCAGCAGTAGTGTCACGCTTCCTGTCACGTGGATCAAGGGATCTGTGGCTTTCCCTCGAGGCTGTCCCTCGAGGCTTTCCCACGAGGCTTTCCCACAGGGCTGTGCCACGTGCCACCTTGGTGTGAGTCGATCCTCGGCGTGAAAGACGAGCCGGTGAAGGGAAAAGAGGTTCCTCTGGAATGGACTGAGACATCTGGGGGACTCTTGGAATGCTGGCTCGACCCTGGAGTTCCTCTCGCCGTTCCTGTTGAGAGGGCCTCCTCTTGAGATGCGACGGGAACGCCGGGAACTCTTTCCCGACGAAGCAGGGAAAGGATCCCTCATCTCGAGCTACGAGGCGGAAACGGGGCTCCTCTGGATGTGGGCGGGACCCTCGTGTTTCCTCTCGAGTGGAGACGGCTAGGTCGGGGAACTTCTTGATTTGCACCAAGGGTGTGAAGGACCCTTTCGAAGTTCCAGAGGTGAGGTGTGATCAGCCTCGAGACGCCTCAGCGGAAATGGGCCTCATCTCGCCTGGAGGGGAGAACCTCCTGGATTTTCTCGAGTTGCGGCAGGTCTTCTCGAGTTACGACGGGGACCTCAGGGACCCGCTCTGGTGGCCTCAGCAAAGGCCAGTCCCCATGCGAGTTGCTAGGGGACCTCTCGGGATTCCTCTCCCGTCCATGCCGGGGCCTCAGTCCTTGTGTGGAGTCGGGGCCGGAACCTGAGGATTCCTCTCCAGTGTTGCCATGGATCTTGGGGTGCTTCTGAGTCTCCCCAGGGGAGTCAGGCCTCGTCTCGAGTGGGGGCATGCACGTGCGCTTTCCTCCCGAGCTGCAGCAGTAGTGTCACGCTTCCTGTCACGTGGATCAAGGGATCTGTGGCTTTCCCTCGAGGCTGTCCCTCGAGGCTTTCCCACGAGGCTTTCCCACAGGGCTGTGCCACGTGCCACCTTGGTGTGAGTCGATCCTCGGCGTGAAAGACGAGCCGGTGAAGGGAAAAGAGGTTCCTCTGGAATGGACTGAGACATCTGGGGGACTCTTGGAATGCTGGCTCGACCCTGGAGTTCCTCTCGCCGTTCCTGTTGAGAGGGCCTCCTCTTGAGATGCGACGGGAACGCCGGGAACTCTTTCCCGACGAAGCAGGGAAAGGATCCCTCATCTCGAGCTATGAGGCGGAAACGGGGCTCCTCTGGATGTGGGCGGGACCCTCGTGATTCCTCTCGAGTGGAGACGGCTAGGTCGGGGAACTTCTTGATTTGCACCAAGGGTGTGAAGGAGCCTTTCGAAGTTCCAGAGGTGAGGTGTGATCAGCCTCGAGACGCCTCAGCGGAAATGGGCCTCATCTCGCCTGGAGGGGAGAACCTCCTGGATTTTCTCGAGTTGCGGCAGGTCTTCTCGAGTTACGACGGGGACCTCAGGGACCCGCTCTGGTGGCCTCAGCAAAGGCCAGTCCCCATGCGAGTTGCTAGGGGACTTCTCGGGATTCCTCTCCCGTCCATGCCGGAGCCTCAGTCCTTGTGTGGAGTCGGGGCCGGAACCTGAGGATTCCTCTCCAGTGTTGCCATGGATCTTGGGGTGCTTCTGAGTCTCCCCAGGGGAGTCAGGCCTCGTCTCGAGTGGGGGCATGCACGTGCGCTTTCCTCCCGAGCTGCAGCAGTAGTGTCACGCTTCCTGTCACATGGATCAAGGGATCTGTGGCTTTCCCTCGAGGCTGTCCCTCGAGGCTGTCCCTCGAGGCTTTCCCACGAGGCTTTCCCACAGGGCTGTGCCACGTGCCACCTTGGTGTGAGTCGATCCTCGGCGTGAAAGACGAGCCGGTGAAGGGAAAAGAGGTTCCTCTGGAATGGACTGAGACATCTGGGGGACTCTTGGAATGCTGGCTCGACCCTGGAGTTCCTCTCGCCGTTCCTGTTGAGAGGGCCTCCTCTTGAGATGCGACGGGAACGCCGGGAACTCTTTCCCGATGAAGCAGGGAAAGGATCCCTCATCTCGAGCTACGAGGCGGAAACGGGGCCCCTCTGGATGTGGGCGGGACCCTCGTGATTCCTCTCGAGTGGAGACGGCTAGGTCGGGGAACTTCTTGATTTGCACCAAGGGTGTGAAGGACCCTTTCGAAGTTCCAGAGGTGAGGTGTGATCAGCCTCGAGACGCCTCAGCGGAAATGGGCCTCATCTCGCCCCGAGGGGAGAACCGCCTGGATTTTCTCGAGTTGCGGCAGGTCTTCTCGAGTTACGACGGGGACCTCAGGGACCCGCTCTGGTGGCCTCAGGAAAGGCCAGTCCCCATGCGAGTTGCTAGGGGACCTCTCGGGATTCCTCTCCCGTCCATGCCGGGGCCTCAGTCCTTGTGTGGAGTCGAAGCCGGAACCTGAGGATTCCTCTCCAGTGTTGCCATGGATCTTGGGGTGCTTCTGAGTCTAACCAGGTGAGTCAGGCCTCGTCTCGAGTGGGGGCATGCACGTGCGCTTTCCTCCCGAGCTGCAGCAGTAGTGTCACGCTTCCTGTCACGTGGATCAAGGGATCTGTGGCTTTCCCTCGAGGCTGTCCCTCGAGGCTTTCCCACGAGGCTTTCCCACAGGGCTGTGCCACGTGCCACCTTGGTGTGAGTCAATCCTCGGCGTGAAAGACGAGCCGGTGACGGGAAAAGAGGTTCCTCTGGAATGGACTGAGACATCTGGGGGACTCTTGGAATGGTGGCACGACCCTGGAGTTCTTCTCGCCGTTCCTGTTGAGAGGGCCTCCTCTTGAGATGCGACGGGAACGCCGGGAACTCTTTCCCGACGAAGCAGGGAAAGGATCCCTCATCTCGAGCTACGAGGCGGAAATGGGGCTCCTCTGGATGTGGGCGGGTCCCTCGTGATTCCTCTCGAGTGGAGACGGGTATGTCGGGGAACTTCTTGATTTGCACCAAGGGTGTGAAGGACCCTTTCGAAGTTCCAGAGGTGAGGTGTGATCAGCCTCGAGACGCCTCAGCGGAAATGGGCCTCATCTCGCCTGGAGGGGAGAACCTCCTGGATTTTCTCGAGTTGCGGCAGGTCTTCTCGAGTTACGACGGGGACCTCAGGGACCCGCTCTAGTGGCCTCAGCAAAGGCCAGACCCCATGCGAGTTGCTAGGGGACCTCTCGGGATTCCTCTCCCGTCCATGCCGGGGCCTCAGTCCTTGTGTGGAGTCGGGGCCGGAACCTGAGGATTCCTCTCCAGTGTTGCCATGGATCTTGGGGTGCTTCTGAGTCTCCCCAGGGGAGTCAGGCCTCGTCTCGAGTGGGGGCATGCACGTGCGCTTTCCTCCCGAGCTGCAGCAGTAGTGTCACGCTTCCTGTCACGTGGATCAAGGGATCTGTGGCTTTCCCTCGAGGCTGTCCCTCGAGGCTTTCCCACGAGGCTTTCCCACAGGGCTGTGCCACGTGCCACCTTGGTGTGAGTCGATCCTCGTCGTGAAAGACGAGCCGGTGAAGGGAAAAGAGGTTCCTCTGGAATGGACTGAGACATCTGGGGGACTCTTGGAATGGTGGCACGACCCTGGAGTTCCTCTCGCCGTTCCTGTTGAGAGGGCCTCCTCTTGAGATGCGACGGGAACGCCGGGAACTCTTTCCCGACGAAGCAGGGAAAGGATCCCTCATCTCGAGCTACGAGGCGGAAACGGGGCTCCTCTGGATGTGGGCGGGACCCTCGTGATTCCTCTCGAGTGGAGACGGCTAGGTCGGGGAACTTCTTGATTTGCACCAAGGGGGTGAAGGACCCGTTCGAAGTTCCAGAGGTGAGGTGTGATCAGCCTCAAGACGCCTCAGCGGAAATGGGCCTCATCTCGCCTGGAGGGGAGAACCTCCTGGATTTTCTCGAGTTGTGGCAGGTCTTCTCGAGTTACGACGGGGACCTCAGGGACCCGCTCTTGTGGCCTCAGCAAAGGCCAGTCCCCATGCGAGTTGCTAGGGGACCTCTCGGGATTCCTCTCCCGTCCATGCCTGGGCCTCAGTCCTTGTGTGGAGTCGGGGCCGGAACCTGAGGATTCCTCTCCCGTGTTGCCATGGATATTGGGGTGCTTCTGAGTCTCCCCAGGGGAGTCAGGCCTCGTCTCGAGTGGGGGCATGCACGTGCGCTTTCCTCGCGGGCTGCAGCAGTAGTGTCACGCTTCCTGTCACGTGGATCAAGGGATCTGTGGCTTTCCCTCGAGGCTGTCCCTCGAGGCTTTCCCACGAGGCTTTCCCACAGGGCTGTGCCACGTGCCACCTTGGTCTGAGTCGATCCTCGGCGTGAAAGACGAGCCGGTGAAGGGAAAAGAGGTTCCTCTGGAATGGACTGAGACATCTGGGGGACTCTTAGAATGCTGGCTCGACCCTGGAGTTCCTCTCGCCGTTCCTGTTGAGAGGGCCTCCTCTTGAGATGCGACGGGAACGCCGGGAACTCTTTCCCGACGAAGCAGGGAAAGGATCCCTCATCTCGAGCCACGAGGCGGAAACGGGGCTCCTTTGGATGTGGTGGGACCCTCGTGTTTACTGCAGAGTGGAAACGGGTATGTCGGGGAACTTCTTGACTTGCACGAAGGGTGTGAAGGACCCTTTCGAAGTTCCAGAGGTGAAGTGTGATCAGCCTCGAGACGCCTCAGCGGAAATGGGCCTCATCTCGCCTGGAGGGGAGAACCTCCTGGATTTTCTCGAGTTGCAGCAGGTCTTCTCGAGTTACGACGGGGACCTCAGGGACCCGCTCTGGGGCCTCAGGAAAGGCCAGTCCCCTTGCGAGTTGCTATGGGACCTCTCGGGATTCCTCTCCCGTCCATGCCGGGGCCTCAGTCCTTGTGTGGAGTCGGGGCCGGAACCTGAGGATTCCTCTCCAGTGTTGCCATTTATCTTGGGGTGCTTCTGAGTCAACCAAGGGGAGTCAGGCCTCGTCTCGAGTGGGGGCATGCACGTGCGCTTTCCGCCCGAGCTGCAGCAGTAGTGTCACGCTTCCTGTCACGTGGATCAAGGGATCTGTGGCTTTCCCTCGAGGCTGTCCCTCGAGGCTTTCCCACGAGGCTTTCCCACAGGGCTGTGCCACGTGCCACCTTGGTGTGAGTCGATCCTCGGCGTGAAAGACGAGCCGGTGAAGGGAAAAGAGGTTCCTCTGGAATGGACTGAGACATCTGGGGGACTCTTGGAATGGTGGCACGACCCTGGAGTTACTCTCGCCGTTCCTGTTGAGAGGGCCTCCTCTTGAGATGCGACGGGAACGCCGGGAACTCTTTCCCGACGAAGCAGGGAAAGGATCCCTCATCTCGAGCTACTAGGCGGAAACGGGGCTCCTCTGGATGTGGGCGGGACCCTCGTGATTCCTCTCGAGTGGAGACGGGTATGTCGGGGAACTTCTTGATTTGCAACAAGGGTGTGAAGGACCCTTTCGAAGTTCCAGAGGTGAGGTGTGATCAGCCTCGAGACGCCTCAGCGGAAATGGGCCTCATCTCGCCTGGAGGGGAGAACCTCCTGGATTTTCTCGAGTTGCGGCAGGTCTTCTCGAGTTACGACGGGGACCACAGGGACCCGCTCTGGTGGCCTCAGGAAAGGCCAGTCCCCATGCGAGTTGCTAGGGGACCTCTCGGGATTCCTCTCCCGTCCATGCCTGGGCCTCAGTCCTTGTGTGGAGTCAGGGCCGGAACCTGAGAATTCCTCTCCAGTGTTGCCATGGATCTTGGGGTGCTTCTGCGTCTCCCCAGGGGAGTCAGGCCTCGTCTCGAGTGGGGGCATGCACGTGCGCTTTCCTCCCGAGCTGCAGCAGTAGTGTCACGCTTCCTGTCACGTAGATCAAGGGATCTGTGGCTTTCCCTCGAGGCTGTCCCTCGAGGCTTTCCCACGAGGCTTTCCCACAGGGCTGTGCCACGTGCCACCTTGGTGTGAGCCGATCCTCAGCGTGAAAGACGAGCCGGTGAAGGGAAAAGAGGTTCCTCTGGAATGGACTGAGACATCTGGGGGACTCTTGGAATGGTGGCACGACCCTCGAGTTCCTCTCGCCGTTCCTGTTGAGAGGGCCTCTTCTTGAGATGCGACGGGAACGCCCGGAACTCTTTCCCGACGAAGCAGGGAAAGGATCCCTCATCTCGAGCTATGAGGCGGAAACGGGGCTCCTCTGGATGTGGGCGGGACCCTCGTGATTCCTCTCGAGTGGAGACGGGTATGTCGGGGAACTTCTTGAATTGCACCAAGGGTGTGAAGGACCCTTTCAAAGTTCCAGAGGGGAGGTGTGATCAGCCTTGAGACACCTCAGCGGAAATGGGCCTCATCTCGCCTGGAGGGGAGAACCTCCTGGATTTTCTCGAGTTGTGGCAGGTCTTCTCGAGTTACGAAGGGGACTCAGGGACCCGCTCTGGTGGCCTCAGGAAAGGCCAGTCCCCATGCGAGTTGCTAGGGGACCTCTCGGGATTCCTCTCCCGTCCATGCCGGGCCTCAGTCCTTGCGTGGAGTCGGGGCCGGAACCTGAGGATTCCTCTCCAGTGTTGCCATGGATCTTGGGGTGCTTCTGAGTCTCCCCAGGGGAGTCAGGCCTCGTCTCGAGAGGGGGCATGCACGTGCGCTTTCCTCCCGAGCTGCAGCAGTAGTGTCACGCTTCCTGTCACGTGGATCAAGGGATCTGTGGCTTTCCCTCGAGGCTGTCCCTCGAGGCTTTCCCACGAGGCTTTCCCACAGGGCTGTGCCACGTGCCACCTTGGTGTGAGTCGATCCTCGGCGTGAAAGACGAGCCGGTGAAGGGAAAAGAGGTTCCTCTGGAATGGACTGAGACATCTGGGGGACTCTTGGAATGGTGGCACGACCCTGGAGTTCCTCTCGCCGTTCCTGTAGAGAGGGCCTCCTCTTGAGATGCCACGGGAACGCCGGGAACTCTTTCCGACGAAGCAGGGAAAGGATCCCTCATCTCGAGCTACGAGGCGGAAACGGGGCTCCTCTGGATGTGGGCGGGACCCTCGTGATTCCTCTCGAGTGGAGACGGCTAGGTCGGGGAACTTCTTGATTTGCACCAAGGGTGTGAAGGACCCTTTCGAAGTTCCAGAGGTGAGGTGTGATCAGCCTCGAGACACCTCAGCGGAAATGGGCCTCATCTCGCCTGAAGGGGAGAACCTCCTGGATTTTCTCGAGTTGCGGCAGGTCTTCTCGAGTTACGACGGGGACCTCAGGGACCCGCTCTTGTGGCCTCAGGAAAGGCCAGTTCCCATGCGAGTTGCTAGGGGACCTCTCGGGATTCCTCTCCCGTCCATGCCGGGGCCTCAGTCCTTGTGTGGAGTCGGGGCCGGAACCTGAGGATTCCTCTCCAGTGTTGCCATGCATCTTGGGGTGCTTCTGAGTCTCCCCAAGGGAGTCAGGCCTCGTCTCGAGTTGGGGCATGCACGTGCGCTTTCCTCCCGAGCTGCAGCAGTAGTGTCACGCTTCCTGTCACGTGGATCAAGGGATCTGTGGCTTTCCCTCGAGGCTGTCCCTCGAGGCTTTCCCACGAGGCTTTCCCACAGGGCTGTGCCACGTGCCACCTTGATGTGAGTCGATCCTCGGCGTGAAAGCCGAGCCGGTGAAGGGAAAAGAGGTTCGTCTGGAATGGACTGAGACATCTGGGGGACTCTTGGAATGGTGGCACGACCCTGGAGTTCCTCTCGCCGTTCCTGTTGAGAGGGCCTCCTCTTGAGATGCGACGGGAACGCCGGGAACTCTTTCCCGACGAAGCAAGGAAAGGATCCCTCATCTCGAGCTTCGAGGCGGAAACGGGCCTCCTCTGGATGTGGGCGGGACCCTCGTGATTCCTCTCGAGTGGAGACGGGTATGTCAGGGAACTTCTTGATTTGCACCAAGGGTGTGAAGGAGCCTTTCGAAGTTCCAGAGGTGAGGTGTGATCAGCCTCGAGACGCCTCAGCGGAAATGGGCCTCATCTCGCCTGGAGGGGAGAACCTCCTGGATTTTCTCGAGTTGCGGCAGGTCTTCTCGAGTTACGACGGGGACCTCAGGGACCCGCTATGGTGGCCTCAGAAAAGGCCAGTCCCCATGCGAGTTGCTAGGGGAACTCTCGGGATTCCTCTCCCGTCCATGCCGGGGCCTCAGTCCTTGCGTGGAGTCGGGGCCGGAACCTGAGGATTCCTCTCCAGTGTTGCCATGGATCTTGGGGTGCTTCTGAGTCTCCCCAGGGGAGTCAGGCCTCGTCTCGAGAGGGGGCATGCACGTGCGCTTTCCTCCCGAGCTGCAGCAGTAGTGTCACGCTTCCTGTCACGTGGATCAAGGGATCTGTGGCTTTCCCTCGAGGCTGTCCCTCGAGGCTTTCCCACGAGGCTTTCCCACAGGGCTGTGCCACGTGCCACCTTGGTGTGAGTCGATCCTCGGCGTGAAAGACGAGCCGGTGAAGGGAAAAGAGTTTCCTCTGGATGGACTGAGACATCTGGGGGACTCTTGGAATGGTGGCACGACCCTGGAGTTCCTCTCGCCGTTCCTGTTGAGAGGTCCTCCTCTTGAGATGCGACGGGAACGCCGGGAACTCTTTCCCGACGAAGCAGGGAAAGGATCCCTCATCTCGAGCTACGAGCCGGAAACGGGGCTCCTCTGGATGTGGGCGGGACCCTCGTGATTCCTCTCGAGTGGAGACGGCTAGGTCGGGGAACTTCTTGATTTGCACCAAGGGCGTGAAGGAGCCTTTCGAAGTTCCAGAGGTGAGGTGTGATCAGCCTCGAGACGCCTCAGCGGAAATGGGCCTCATCTCGCCTGAAGGTGAGAACCTCCTGGATTTTCTCGAGTTGCGGCAGGTCTTCTCGAGTTACGACGGGGACCTCAGGGACCCGCTCTGGTGGCCTCAGGAAAGGCCAGTCCCCATGCGAGTTGCTAGGGGACCTCTCGGGATTCCTCTCCCGTCCATGCCGGGGGCTCAGTCCTTGTGTGGAGTCGGGGCCGGAAGCTGAGGATTCCTCTCCAGTGTTGCCATGGATGTTGGGGTGCTTCTGAGTCTCCCCAGGGGAGTCAGGCCTCGTCTCGAGTCGGGGCATGCACGTGCGCTTTCCTCCCGAGCTGCAGCAGTAGTGTCACACTTCCTGTCACGTGGATCAAGGGATCTGTGGCTTTCCCTCGAGGCTGTCCCTCGAGGCTTTCCCACAGGGCTGTGCCACGTGCCACCTTGGGTTGAGTCGATCCTTGGCGTGAAAGACGAGCCGGTGAAGGGAAAAGAGGTTCCTCTGGAATGGACTGAGACATCTGGGGGACTCTTGGAATGGTGGCACGACCCTCGAGTTCCTCTCGCCGTTCCTGTTGAGAGGGCCTCCTCTTGAGATGCGAGGGGAACGCCGGGAACTCTTTCCTGACGAAGCAGTGAAAGGATCCCTCATCTCGAGCTACGAGGAGGAAACGGGGCTCCTCTGGATGTGGGCGGGACCCTCGTGATTCCTCTCGAGTGGAGACGGGTATGTCGGGGAACTTCTTGATTTGCACCCAGGGTGTGAAGGACCCTTTCGAAGTTCCAGAGGTGAGGTGTGATCAGCCTCGAGACGCCTCAGCGGAAATGGGCCTCATCTCGCCTGGAGGGGAGAACCTCCTGGATTTTCTCGAGTTGCGGCAGGTCTTCTCGAGTTACGACGAGGACCACAGGGACCCGCTATGGTGGCCTCAGGAAAGGCCAGTCCCCATGCGAGTTGCTAGGGGACCTCTCGGGATTCCTCTCCCGTCCATGCCGGGGCCTCAGTCCTTGTGTGGAGTCGGGGCCGGAACCTGAGGATTCCTCTCCAGTGTTGCCATGGATCTTGGGGTGCTTCTGAGTCTCCCCAGGGGAGTCAGGCCTTGTCTCGATTGGGGTCATGCACGTGCGATTTCCTCCCGAGCTGCAGCAGTAGTGTCACGCTTCCTGTCACGTGGATCAAGGGATCTGTGGCTTTCCCTCGAGGCTGTCCCTCGAGGCTTTCCCACGAGGCTTTCCCACGAGGCTTTCCCACAGGGCTGTGCCACGTGCCACCTTGGTGTGAGTCGATCCTCGGCGTGAAAGACGAGCCGGTGAAGGGAAAAGAGGTTCCTCTGGAATGGACTGAGACATCTGGGGGACTCTTGGAATGGTGGCACGACCCTGGAGTTCCTCTCGCCGTTCCTGTTGAGAGGGCCTCCTCTTGAGATGCGAGGGGAACGCCGGGAACTCTTTCCTGACGAAGCAGTGAAAGGATCCCTCATCTCGAGCTACGAGGAGGAAACGGGGCTCCTCTGGATGTGGGCGGGACCCTCGTGATTCCTCTCGAGTGGAGACGGGTATGTCGGGGAACTTCTTGATTTGCACCCAGGGTGTGAAGGACCCTTTCGAAGTTCCAGAGGTGAGGTGTGATCAGCCTCGAGACGCCTCAGCGGAAATGGGCCTCATCTCGCCTGGAGGGGAGAACCTCCTGGATTTTCCCGAGTTGCGGCAGGTCTTCTCGAGTTACGACGGGGACCACAGGGACCCGCTCTGGTGGCCTCAGGAAAGGCCAGTCCCCATGCGAGTTGCTAGGGGACCTCTCGGGATTCCTCTCGCGTCCATGCCGGGGCCTCAGTCCTTGTGTGGAGTCGGGGCCGGAACCTGAGGATTCCTCTCCAGTGTTGCCATGGATCTTGGGGTGCTTCTGAGTCTCCCCAGGGGAGTCAGGCCTCGTCTCGAGTGGGGGTATGCACGTGCGCTTTCCTCCCGAGCTGCAGCAGTAGTGTCACGCTTCCTGTCACGTGGATCAAGGGATCTGTGGCTTTCCCTCCAGGCTGTCCCTCGAGGCTTTCCCACGAGGCTTTCCCACAGGGCTGTGCCACGTGCCACCTTGGTGTGAGTCGATCCTCGGCGTGAAAGACGAGCCGGTGAAGGGAAAAGAGGTTCCTCTGGAATGGACTGAGACATCTGGGGGACTCTTGGAATGGTGGCACGACCCTGGAGTTCCTCTCGCCGTTCCTGTTGAGAGGGCCTCCTCTTGAGATGCGAAGGGAAAGCCGGGAACTCTTTTCCGACGAAGCAGGAAAGGATCCCTCATCTCGAGCTACGAGGCGGAAACGGGGCTCCTCTGGATGTGGGCGGGACCCTCCCGATTCCTCTCGAGTGGAGACGGGTATGTCGGGGAACTTCTTGATTTGCACCAAGGGTGTGAAGGACCCTTTCGAAGTTCCAGAGGTGAGGTGTGATCAGCCTCGAGACGCCTCAGCGGAAATGGGCCTCATCTCGCCTGGAGGGGAGAACCTCCTGGATTTTCTCGAGTTGCCGCAGGTCTTCTCGAGTTACGACGGGGACCTCAGGGACCCGCTCTGGTGGCCTCAGGAAAGGCCAGTCCCCATGCGAGTTGCTAGGGGCCCACTCGGGATTCCTCTCCCGTCCATGCCGGGGCCTCAGTCCTTGTGTGGAGTCGGGGCCGGAACCTGAGGATTCCTCTCAAGTGTTGCCATGGATCTTGGGCTGCTTCTGAGTCTCCCCAGGGAAGTCAGGCCTCGTCTCGAGTGGGGGCATGCACGTGCGCTTTCCTCCCGAGCTGCAGCAGTAGTGTCACGCTTCCTGTCACGTGGATCAAGGGATCTGTGGCTTTCCCTCCAGGCTGTCCCTCGAGGCTTTCCCACGAGGCTTTCCCGCAGGGCTGTGCCACGTGCCACCTTGGTGTGAGTCGATCCTCGGCGTGAAAGACGAGCCGGTGAAGGGAAAAGAGGTTCCTCTGGAATGGACTGAGACACCTGGGGGACTCTTAGAATGGTGGCACGACCCTGGAGTTCCTCTCGCCGTTCCTGTTGAGAGGGCCTCCTCTTGAGATGCGAGGGGAACGCCGGGAACTCTTTCCCGACGAAGCAGGGAAAGGATCCCTCATCTCGAGCTACGAGGCGGAAACGGGGCTCCTCTGGATGTGGGCGGGACCCTCGTGATTCCTCTCGAGTGGAGACGGGTATGTCGGGGAACTTCTTGATTTGCACCCAGGGTGTGAAGGACCCTTTCGAAGTTCCAGAGGTGAGGTGTGATCAGCCTCGAGACGCCTCAGCGGAAATGGGCCTCATCTCGCCTGGAGGGGAGAACCTCCTGGATTTTCTCGAGTTGTGGCAGGTCTTCTCGAGTTACGACGGGGACCACAGGGACCCGCTCTGGTGGCCTCAGGAAAGGCCAGTCCCCATGCGAGTTGCTAGGGGACCTCTCGGGATTCCTCTCCCGTCCATGCCGGGGCCTCAGTCCTTGTGTGGAGTCGGGGCCGGAACCTGAGGATTCCTCTCCAGTGTTGCCATGGATCTTGGGGTGCTTCTGAGTCTCCCCAGGGGAGTCAGGCCTCGTCTCGAGTGGGGGCATGCACGTGCGCTTTACTCCTGAGCTGCAGCAGTAGTATCACGCTTCCTGTCACGTGGATCAAGGGATCTGTGGCTTTCCCTCCAGGCTGTCCCTCGAGGCTTTCCCACGAGGCTTTCCCACAGGGCTGTGCCACGTGCCACCTTGGTGTGAGTCGATCCTCGGCGTGAAAGACGAGCCGGTGAAGGGAAAAGAGGTTCCTCTGTAATGGACTGAGACATCTGGGGGACTCTTGGAATGGTGGCACGACCCTGGAGTTCCTCTCGCCGTTCCTGTTGAGAGGGCCTCCTCTTGAGATGCGAAGGGAAAGCCGGGAACTCTTCTCCGACGAAGCAGGAAAGAATCCCTCATCTCGAGCTACGAGGCGGAAACGGGGCTCCTCTGGATGTGGGCGGGACCCTCCCGATTCCTCTCGAGTGGAGACGGGTATGTCGGGGAACTTCTTGATTTGCACGAAGGGTGTGAAGGACCCTTTCGAAGTTCCAGATGTGAGGTGTGATCAGCCTCGAGACGCCTCAGCGGAAATGGGCCTCATCTCGCCTGGAGGGGAGAACCTCCTGGATTTTCTCGAGTTGTGGCAGGTCTTCTCGAGTTACGACGGGGACCTCAGGGACCCGCTCTGGTGGCCTCAGGAAACGCCAGTCCCCATGCGAGTTGCTAGGGGCCCTCTCGGGATTCCTCTCCCGTCCATGCCGGGGCCTCAGTCCTTGTGTGGAGTCGGGGCCGGAACCTGAGGATTCCTCTCAAGTGTTGCCATGGATCTTGGGGTGCTTCTGAGTCTCCCCAGGGAAGTCAGGCCTCGTCTCGAGTGGGGGCATGCACGTGCGCTTTCCTCCCGAGCTGCAGCAGTAGTGTCATGCTTCCTGTCACGTGGATCAAGGGATCTGTGGCTTTCCCTCGAGGCTGTCCCTCGAGGCTTTCCCACGAGGCTTTCCCACAGGGCTGTGCCACGTGCCACCTTGGTGTGAGTCGATCCTCGGCGTGAAAGACGAGCCGGTGAAGGGAAAAGAGGTTCCTCTGGAATGGACTGAGACACCTGGGGGACTCTTAGAATGGTGGCACGACCCTGGAGTTCTTCTCGCCGTTCCTGTTGAGAGGGCCTCCTCTTGAGATGCGAGGGGAACGCCGGGAACTCTTTCCTGACGAAGCAGTGAAAGGATCCCTCATCTCGAGCTACGAGGAGGAAACGGGGCTCCTCTGGATGTGGGCGGGACCCTCGTGATTCCTCTCGAGTGGAGACGGGTATGTCGGGGAACTTCTTGATTTGCACCAAGGGTGTGAAGGACCCTTTCGAAGTTCCAGAGGTGAGGTGTGATCAGCCTCGAGACGCCTCAGCGGAAATGGGCCTCATCTCGCCTGGAGGGGAGAACCTCCTGGATTTTCTCGAGTTGCGGCAGGTCTTCTCGAGTTACGACGGGGACCTCAGGGAGCCGCTCTGGTGGCCTCAGGAAATGCCAGTCCCCATGCGAGTTGCTAGGGGACCTCTCGGGATTCCTCTCCCGTCCATGCCGGGGCCTCAGTCCTTGTGTGGAGTCGGGGCCGGAAGCTGAGGATTCCTCTCCAGTGTTGCCATGGATCTTGGGGTGCTTCTGAGTCTCCCCAGGGCAGTCAGGCCTCGTCTCGAGTGGGGGCATGCACGTGCGCTTTCCTCCCGAGCTGCAGCAGTAGTGTCACGCTTCCTGTCACGTGGATCAAGGGATCTGTGGCTTTCCCTCGAGGCTGTCCCTCGAGGCTTCCCACGAGGCTTTCCCACAGGGCTGTGCCACGTGCCACCTTGGTGTGAGTCGATCCTCGGCGTGAAAGACGAGCCGGTGAAGGGAGAAGAGGTTCCTCTGGAATGGACTGAGACATCTGGGGGACTCTTGGAATGGTGGCACGACCCTGGAGTTCCTCTCGCCGTTCCTGTTGAGAGGGCCTCCTCTTGAGATGCGACGGGAACGCCGGGAACTCTTTCCCGACGAAGCAAGGAAAGGATCCCTCATCTCGAGCTACGAGGCGGAAACGGGGCTCCTCTGGATGTGGGCGGGAACCTCGTGATTCCTCTCGAGTGGAGACAGGTATGTCGGGGAACTTCTTGATTTGCACCAAGGGTGTGAAGGACCCTTTCGAAGTTCCAGAGGTGAGGTGTGATCAGCCTCGAGACGCCTCAGCGGAAATGGGCCTCATCTCGCCTGGAGGGGAGAACATCCTGGATTTTCTCGAGTTGAGGCAGGTCTTCTCGAGTTACGACGGGGACCTCAGGGACCCACTCTGGTGGCCTCAGGAAAGGCCAGTCCCCATGCGAGTTGCTAGGGGACCTCTCGGGATTCCTCTCCCGTCCATGCCGGGGGCTCAGTCCTTGTGTGGAGTCGGGACCGGAACCTGAGGATTCCTCTCCAGTGTTGCCATGGATCTTGGGGTGCTTCTGAGTCTCCCCAGGGGAGTCAGGCCTCGTCTCGAGTGGGGGCATGCACGTGCGCTTTCCTCCCGAGCTGCAGCAGTAGTGTCACACTTCCTGTCACGTGGATCAAGGGATCTGTGGCTTTCCCTCGAGGCTGTCCCTCGAGGCTTTCCCACAGGGCTGTGCCACGTGCCACCTTGGTGTGAGTCGATCCTCGGCGTGAAAGACGAGCCGGTGAAGGGAAAAGAGGTTCCTCTGGAATGGACTGAGACATCTGGGGGACTCTTGGAATGGTGGCACGACCCTGGAGTTCCTCTCGCCGTTCCTGTTGAGAGGGCCTCCTCTTGAGATGCGAGGGGAACGCCGGGAACTCTTTCCTGACGAAGCAGTGAAAGGATCCCTCATCTCGAGCTACGAGGAGGAAACGGGGCTCCTCTGGATGTGGGCGGGACCCTCGTGCTTCCTCTCGAGTGGAGACGGGTATGTCGGGGAACTTCTTGATTTGCACCCAGGGTGTGAAGGACCCTTTCGAAGTTCCAGAGGTGAGGTGTGATCAGCCTCGAGACGCCTCAGCGGAAATGGGCCTCATCTCGCCTGGAGGGGAGAACCTCCTGGATTTTCTCGAGTTGCGGCAGGTCTTCTCGAGTTACGACGGGGACCACAGGGACCCACTCTGGTGGCCTCAGGAAAGGCCAGTCCCCATGCGAGTTGCTAGGGGACCTCTCGGGATTACTCTCCCGTCCATGCCGGGGCCTCAGTCCTTGTGTGGAGTCGGGGCCGGAACCTGAGGATTCCTCTCCAGTGTTGCCATGGATCTTGGGGTGCTTCTGAGTCTCCCCAGGGGAGTCAGGCCTCGTCTCGAGTGGGGGCATGCACGTGCGATTTACTCCCGAGCTGCAGCAGTAGTGTCACGCTTCCTGTCACGTGGATCAAGGGATCTGTGGCTTTCCTTCCAGGCTGTCCCTCGAGGCTTTCCCACGAGGCTTTCCCACAGGGCTGTGCCACGTGCCACCTTGGTGTGAGTCGATCCTCGGCGTGAAAGACGACCCGGTGAAGGGAAAAGAGGTTCCTCTGGAATGGACTGAGACATCTGGGGGACTCTTGGAATGGTGGCACGACCCTGGAGTTCCTCTCGCCGTTCCTGTTGAGAGGGCCTCCTCTTGAGATGCGAAGGGAAAGCCGGGAACTCTTTTCCGACGAAGCAGGAAAGGATCCCTCATCTCGAGCTACGAGGCGGAAACGGGGCTCCTCTGGATGTGGGCGGGACCCTGGTGATTCCTCTCGAGTGGAGACGGGTATGTCGGGGAACTTCTTGATTTGCACCAAGGGTGTGAAGGACCCTTTCGAAGTTCCAGAGGTGAGGTGTGATCAGCCTCGAGACGCCTCAGCGGAAATGGGCCTCATCTCGCCTGGAGGGGAGAATCTCCTGGATTTTCTCGAGTTGCGGCAGGTCTTCTCGAGTTACGACCGGGACCTCAGGGACCCGCTCTGGTGGCCTCAGGAAAGGCCAGTCCCCATGCGAGTTGCTAGGGGACCTCTCGGGATTCCTCTCCCGTCCATGCCGGGGCCTCAGTCCTTGTGTGGAGTCGGGGCCGGAACCTGAGGATTCCTCTCCAGTGTTGCCATGGATCTTGGGGTGCTTCTGAGTCTCCCCAGGGGAGTCAGGCCTCGTCTCGAGTGGGGGCATGCACGTGCGCTTTCCTCCCGAGCTGCAGCAGTAGTGTCACGCTTCCTGTCACGTGGATCAAGGGATCTGTGGCTTTCCCTCGAGGCTGTCCCTCGAGGCTTCCCACGAGGCTTTCCCACAGGGCTGTGCCACGTGCCACCTTGGTGTGAGTCGATCCTCGGCGTGAAAGACGAGCCGTTGAAGGGAAAAGAGGTTCCTCTGGAATGGAGTGAGTCATCTGGGGGACTCTTGGAATGGTGGCACGACCCTGGAGTTCCTCTCGCCGTTCCTGTTGAGAGGGCTTCCTCTTGAGATGCGCCAGGAACGCCGGGAACTCTTTCCCGACGAAGCAGGGAAAGGATCCCTCATCTGGAGCTACGAGGCGGAAACGGGGCTCCTCTGGAGGTGGGCGGGGCCCTCGTGATTCGTCTCGAGTGGAGACGGGTATGTCGGGGAACTTCTTGATTTGCACCCAGGGTGTGAAGGACCCTTTCGAAGTTCCAGAGGTGAGGTGTGATCAGCGTCGAGACGCCTCAGCGGAAATGGGCCTCATCTCGCCTGGAGGGGAGAACCTCCTGCATTTTCTCGAGTTGCGGCAGGTCTTCTCGAGTTACGACGGGGACCACAGGGACCCGCTCTGGTGGCCTCAGGAAAGGCCAGTCCCCATGCGAGTTGCTAGGGGACCTCTCGGGATTCCTCTCCCGTCCATGCCGGGGCCTCAGTCCTTGTGTGGAGTCGGGGCCGGAACCTGAGGATTCCTCTCCAGTGTTGCCGTGGATCTTGGGGTGCTTCGGAGTCTCCCCAGGGGAGTCAGGCCTCGTCTCGAGTTGGGGCATGCACGTGCGCTTTCCTCCCGAGCTGCAGCAGTAGTGTCACGCTTCCTGTCACGTGGATCAAGGGATCTGTGGCTTTCCCTCGAGGCTGTCCCTCGAGGCTTTCCCACGAGGCTTTCCCACAGGGCTGTGCCACGTGCCACCTTGGTGTGAGTCGATATTCGGCGTGAAAGACGAGCCGGTGAAGGGAAAAGAGGTGCCTCTGGAATGGACTGAGACATCTGGGGGACTCTTGGAATGGTGGCACGACCCTGGAGTTCCTCTCGCCGTTCCTGTTGAGAGGGCCTCTTCTTGAGATGCGACGGGAACGCCGGGAACTCTTTCCCGACGAAGCAGGGAAAGGATCCCTCATCTCGAGCTACGAGGCGGAAACGGGGCTCCTCTGGATGTGGGCGGGACCCTCGTGATTCCTCTCGAGTGGAGACGGGTATGTCGGGGAACTTCTTGATTTGCACCCAGGGTGTGAAGGACCCTTTCGAAGTTCCAGAGGTGAGGTGTGATCAGCCTCGAGACGCCTCAGCGGAAATGGGCCTCATCTCGCCTGGAGGGGAGAACCTCCTGGATTTTCTCGAGTTGTGGCAGGTCTTCTCGAGTTACGACGGGGACCACAGGGACCCGCTCTGGTGGCCTCAGGAAAGGCCAGTCCCCATGCGAGTTGCTAGGGGACCTCTCGGGATTCCTCTCCCGTCCATGCCGGGGCCTCAGTCCTTGTGTGGAGTCGGGGCCGGAACCTGAGGATTCCTCTCCAGTGTTGCCATGGATCTTGGGGTGCTTCTGAGTCTCCCCAGGGGAGTCAGGCCTCGTCTCGAGTGGGGGCATGCACGTGCGATTTACTCCTGAGCTGCAGCAGTAGTATCACGCTTCCTGTCACGTGGATCAAGGGATCTGTGGCTTTCCCTCCAGGCTGTCCCTCGAGGCTTTCCCACGAGGCTTTCCCACAGGGCTGTGCCACGTGCCACCTTGGTGTGAGTCGATCCTCGGCGTGAAAGACGACCCGGTGAAGGGAAAAGAGGTTCCTCTGTAATGGACTGAGACATCTGGGGGACTCTTGGAATGGTGGCACGACCCTGGAGTTCCTCTCGCCGTTCCTGTTGAGAGGGCCTCCTCTTGAGATGCGAGGGGAACGCCGGGAACTCTTTCCTGACGAAGCAGTGAAAGGATCCCTCATCTCGAGCTACGAGGAGGAAACGGGGCTCCTCTGGATGTGGGCGGGACCCTCGTGATTCCTCTCGAGTGGAGACGGGTATGTCGGGGAACTTCTTGATTTGCACCAAGGGTGTGAAGGACCCTTTCGAAGTTCCAGAGGTGAGGTGTGATCAGCCTCGAGACGCCTCAGCGGAAATGGGCCTCATCTCGCCTGGAGGGGAGAACCTCCTGGATTTTCTCGAGTTGCGGCAGGTCTTCTCGAGTTACGACGGGGACCTCAGGGAGCCGCTCTGGTGGCCTCAGGAAATGCCAGTCCCCATGCGAGTTGCTAGGGGACCTCTCGGTATTCCTCTCCCGTCCATGCCGGGGCCTCAGTCCTTGTGTGGAGTCGGGGCCGGAAGCTGAGGATTCCTCTCCAGTGTTGCCATGGATCTTGGGGTGCTTCTGAGTCTCCCCAGGGCAGTCAGGCCTCGTCTCGAGTGGGGGCATGCACGTGCGCTTTCCTCCCGAGCTGCAGCAGTAGTGTCACGCTTCCTGTCACGTGGATCAAGGGATCTGTGGCTTTCCCTCGAGGCTGTCCCTCGAGGCTTCCCACGAGGCTTTCCCACAGGGCTGTGCCACGTGCCACCTTGGTGTGAGTCGATCCTCGGCGTGAAAGACGAGCCGGTGAAGGGAGAAGAGGTTCCTCTGGAATGGACTGAGACATCTGGGGGACTCTTGGAATGGTGGCACGACCCTGGAGTTCCTCTCGCCGTTCCTGTTGAGAGGGCCTCCTCTTGAGATGCGACGGGAACGCCGGGAACTCTTTCCCGACGAAGCAAGGAAAGGATCCCTCATCTCGAGCTACGAGGCGGAAACGGGGCTCCTCTGGATGTGGGCGGGAACCTCGTGATTCCTCTCGAGTGGAGACAGGTATGTCGGGGAACTTCTTGATTTGCACCAAGGGTGTGAAGGACCCTTTCGAAGTTCCAGAAGTGAGGTGTGATCAGCCTCGAGACGCCTCAGCGGAAATGGGCCTCATCTCGCCTGGAGGGGAGAACCTCCTGGATTTTCTCGAGTTGCCGCAGGTCTTCTCGAGTTACGACGGGGACCTCAGGGACCCACTCTGGTGGCCTCAGGAAAGGCCAGTCCCCATGCGAGTTGCTAGGGGACCTCTCGGGATTCCTCTCCCGTCCATGCCGGGGGCTCAGTCCTTGTGTGGAGTCGGGGCCGGAACCTGAGGATTCCTCTCCAGTGTTGCCATGGATCTTGGGGTGCTTCTGAGTCTCCCCAGGGGAGTCAGGCCTCGTCTCGAGTGGGGGCATGCACGTGCGCTTTCCTCCCGAGCTGCAGCAGTAGTGTCACACTTCCTGTCACGTGGATCAAGGGATCTGTGGCTTTCCCTCGAGGCTGTCCCTCGAGGCTTTCCCACAGGGCTGTGCCACGTGCCACCTTGGTGTGAGTCGATCCTCGGCGTGAAAGACGAGCCGGTGAAGGGAAAAGAGGTTCCTCTGGAATGGACTGAGACATCTGGGGGACTCTTGGAATGGTGGCACGACCCTGGAGTTCCTCTCGCCGTTCCTGTTGAGAGGGCCTCCTCTTGAGATGCGAGGGGAACGACGGGAACTCTTTCCTGACGAAGCAGTGAAAGGATCCCTCATCTCGAGCTACGAGGAGGAAACGGGGCTCCTCTGGATGTGGGCGGGACCCTCGTGCTTCCTCTCGAGTGGAGACGGGTATGTCGGGGAACTTCTTGATTTGCACCCAGGGTGTGAAGGACCCTTTCGAAGTTCCAGAGGTGAGGTGTGATCAGCCTCGAGACGCCTCAGCGGAAATGGGCCTCATCTCGCCTGGAGGGGAGAACCTCCTGGATTTTCTCGAGTTGCGGCAGGTCTTCTCGAGTTACGACGGGGACCACAGGGACCCACTCTGGTGGCCTCAGGAAAGGCCAGTCCCCATGCGAGTTGCTAGGGGACCTCTCGGGATTCCTCTCCCGTCCATGCCGGGGCCTCAGTCCTTGTGTGGAGTCGGGGCCGGAACCTGAGGATTCCTCTCCAGTGTTGCCATGGATCTTGGGGTGCTTCTGAGTCTCCCCAGGGGAGTCAGGCCTCGTCTCGAGTGGGGGCATGCACGTGCGATTTACTCCCGAGCTGCAGCAGTAGTGTCACGCTTCCTGTCACGTGCATCAAGGGATCTGTGGCTTTCCCTCCAGGCTGTCCCTCGAGGCTTTCCCACGAGGCTTTCCCACAGGGCTGTGCCACGTGCCACCTTGGTGTGAGTCGATCCTCGGCGTGAAAGACGACCCGGTGAAGGGAAAAGAGGTTCCTCTGGAATGGACTGAGACATCTGGGGGACTCTTGGAATGGTGGCACGACCCTGGAGTTCCTCTCGCCGTTCCTGTTGAGAGGGCCTCCTCTTGAGATGCGAAGGGAAAGCCGGGAACTCTTTTCCGACGAAGCAGGAAAGGATCCCTCATCTCGAGCTACGAGGCGGAAACGGGGCTCCTCTGGATGTGGGCGGGACCCTGGTGATTCCTCTCGAGTGGAGACGGGTATGTCGGGGAACTTCTTGATTTGCACCAAGGGTGTGAAGGACCCTTTCGAAGTTCCAGAGGTGAGGTGTGATCAGCCTCGAGACGCCTCAGCGGAAATGGGCCTCATCTCGCCTGGAGGGGAGAATCTCCTGGATTTTCTCGAGTTGCGGCAGGTCTTCTCGAGTTACGACCGGGACCTCAGGGACCCGCTCTGGTGGCCTCAGGAAAGGCCAGTCCCCATGCGAGTTGCTAGGGGACCTCTCGGGATTCCTCTCCCGTCCATGCCGGGGCCTCAGTCCTTGTGTGGAGTCGGGGCCGGAACCTGAGGATTCCTCTCCAGTGTTGCCATGGATCTTGGGGTGCTTCTGAGTCTCCCCAGGGGAGTCAGGCCTCGTCTCGAGTGGGGGCATGCACGTGCGCTTTCCTCCCGAGCTGCAGCAGTAGTGTCACGCTTCCTGTCACGTGGATCAAGGGATCTGTGGCTTTCCCTCGAGGCTGTCCCTCGAGGCTTCCCACGAGGCTTTCCCACAGGGCTGTGCCACGTGCCACCTTGGTGTGAGTCGATCCTCGGCGTGAAAGACGAGCCGGTGAAGGGAAAAGAGGTTCCTCTGGAATGGAGTGAGTCATCTGGGGGACTCTTGGAATGGTGGCACGACCCTGGAGTTCCTCTCGCCGTTCCTGTTGAGAGGGCTTCCTCTTGAGATGCGCCAGGAACGCCGGGAACTCTTTCCCGACGAAGCAGGGAAAGGATCCCTCATCTGGAGCTACGAGGCGGAAACGGGGCTCCTCTGGAGGTGGGCGGGGCCCTCGTGATTCGTCTCGAGTGGAGACGGGTATGTCGGGGAACTTCTTGATTTGCACCCAGGGTGTGAAGGACCCTTTCGAAGTTCCAGAGGTGAGGTGTGATCAGCCTCGAGACTCCTCAGCGGAAATGGGCCTCATCTCGCCTGGAGGGGAGAACCTCCTGCATTTTCTCGAGTTGCGGCAGGTCTTCTCGAGTTACGACGGGGACCACAGGGACCCGCTCTGGTGGCCTCAGGAAAGGCCAGTCCCCATGCGAGTTGCTAGGGGACCTCTCGGGATTCCTCTCCCGTCCATGCCGGGGCCTCAGTCCTTGTGTGGAGTCGGGGCCGGAACCTGAGGATTCCTCTCCAGTGTTGCCGTGGATCTTGGGGTGCTTCGGAGTCTCCCCAGGGGAGTCAGGCCTCGTCTCGAGTTGGGGCATGCACGTGCGCTTTCCTCCCGAGCTGCAGCAGTAGTGTCACGCTTCCTGTCACGTGGATCAAGGGATCTGTGGCTTTCCCTCGAGGCTGTCCCTCGAGGCTTTCCCACGAGGCTTTCCCACAGGGCTGTGCCACGTGCCACCTTGGTGTGAGTCGATATTCGGCGTGAAAGACGAGCCGGTGAAGGGAAAAGAGGTGCCTCTGGAATGGACTGAGACATCTGGGGGACTCTTGGAATGGTGGCACGACCCTGGAGTTCCTCTCGCCGTTCCTGTTGAGAGGGCCTCTTCTTGAGATGCGACGGGAACGCCGGGAACTCTTTCCCGACGAAGCAGGGAAAGGATCCCTCATCTCGAGCTACGAGGCGGAAACGGGGCTCCTCTGGATGTGGGCGGGACCCTCGTGATTCCTCTCGAGTGGAGACGGGTATGTCGGGGAACTTCTTGATTTGCACCCAGGGTGTGAAGGACCCTTTCGAAGTTCCAGAGGTGAGGTGTGATCAGCCTCGAGACGCCTCAGCGGAAATGGGCCTCATCTCGCCTGGAGGGGAGAACCTCCTGGATTTTCTCGAGTTGTGGCAGGTCTTCTCGAGTTACGACGGGGACCACAGGGACCCGCTCTGGTGGCCTCAGGAAAGGCCAGTCCCCATGCGAGTTGCTAGGGGACCTCTCGGGATTCCTCTCCCGTCCATGCCGGGGCCTCAGTCCTTGTGTGGAGTCGGGGCCGGAACCTGAGGATTCCTCTCCAGTGTTGCCATGGATCTTGGGTGCTTCTGAGTCTCCCCAGGGGAGTCAGGCCTCGTCTCGAGTGGGGCATGCACGTGCGCTTTACTCCTGAGCTGCAGCAGTAGTATCACGCTTCCTGTCACGTGGATCAAGGATCTGTGGCTTTCCCTCCAGGCTGTCCCTCGAGGCTTTCCCACGAGGCTTTCCCACAGGGCTGTGCCACGTGCCACCTTGGTGTGAGTCGATCCTCGGCGTGAAAGACGAGCCGGTGAAGGGAAAAGAGGTTCCTCTGGAATGGACTGAGACACCTGGGGGACTCTTAGAATGGTGGCACGACCCTGGAGTTCTTCTCGCCGTTCCTGTTGAGAGGGCCTCCTCTTGAGATGCGAGGGGAACGCCGGGAACTCTTTCCTGACGAAGCAGTGAAAGGATCCCTCATCTCGAGCTACGAGGCGGAAACGGGGCTCCTCTGGATGTGGGCGGGACCCTCGTGATTCCTCTCGAGTGGAGACGGGTATGTCGGGGAACTTCTTGATTTGCACCAAGGGTGTGAAGGACCCTTTCGAAGTTCCAGAGGTGAGGTGTGATCAGCCTCGAGACGCCTCAGCGGAAATGGGCCTCATCTCGCCTGGAGGGGAGAACCTCCTGGATTTTCTCGAGTTGCGGCAGGTCTTCTCGAGTTACGACGGGGACCTCAGGGAGCCGCTCTGGTGGCCTCAGGAAATGCCAGTCCCCATGCGAGTTGCTAGGGGACCTCTCGGGATTCCTCTCCCGTCCATGCCGGGGCCTCAGTCCTTGTGTGGAGTCGGGGCCGGAAGCTGAGGATTCCTCTCCAGTGTTGCCATGGATCTTGGGGTGCTTCTGAGTCTCCCCAGGGCAGTCAGGCCTCGTCTCGAGTGGGGCATGCACGTGCGCTTTCCTCCCTAGCTGCAGCAGTAGTGTCACGCTTCCTGTCACGTGGATCAAGGGATCTGTGGCTTTCCCTCGAGGCTGTCCCTCGAGGCTTCTCACGAGGCTTTCCCACAGGGCTGTGCCACGTGCCACCTTGGTGTGAGTCGATCCTCGGCGTGAAAGACGAGCCGGTGAAGGGAGAAGAGGTTCCTCTGGAATGGACTGAGACATCTGGGGGACTCTTGGAATGGTGGCACGACCCTGGAGTTCCTCTCGCCGTTCCTGTTGAGAGGGCCTCCTCTTGAGATGCGACGGGAACGCCGGGAACTCTTTCCCGACGAAGCAAGGAAAGGATCCCTCATCTCGAGCTACGAGGCGGAAACGGGGCTCCTCTGGATGTGGGCGGGAACCTCGTGATTCCTCTCGAGTGGAGACAGGTATGTCGGGGAACTTCTTGATTTGCACCAAGGTGTGAAGGACCCTTTCGAAGTTCCAGAGGTGAGGTGTGATCAGCCTCGAGACGCCTCAGCGGAAATTGGCCTCATCTCGCCTGGAGGGGAGAACATCCTGGATTTTCTCGAGTTGCCGCAGGTCTTCTCGAGTTACGACGGGGACCTCAGGGACCCACTCTGGTGGCCTCAGGAAAGGCCAGTCCCCATGCGAGTTGCTAGGGGACCTCTCGGGATTCCTCTCCCGTCCATGCCGGGGGCTCAGTCCTTGTGTGGAGTCGGGGCCGGAACCTGAGGATTCCTCTCCAGTGTTGCCATGGATCTTGGGGTGCTTCTGAGTCTCCCCAGGGGAGTCAGGCCTCGTCTCGAGTGGGGGCATGCACGTGCGCTTTCCTCCCGAGCTGCAGCAGTAGTGTCACACTTCCTGTCACGTGGATCAAGGGATCTGTGGCTTTCCCTCGAGGCTGTCCCTCGAGGCTTTCCCACAGGGCTGTGCCACGTGCCACCTTGGTGTGAGTCGATCCTCGGCGTGAAAGACGAGCCGGTGAAGGGAAAAGAGGTTCCTCTGGAATGGACTGAGACATCTGGGGGACTCTTGGAATGGTGGCACGACCCTGGAGTTCCTCTCGCCGTTCCTGTTGAGAGGGCCTCCTCTTGAGATGCGAGGGGAACGCCGGGAACTCTTTCCTGACGAAGCAGTGAAAGGATCCCTCATCTCGAGCTACGAGGAGGAAACGGGGCTCCTCTGGATGTGGGCGGGACCCTCGTGATTCCTCTCGAGTGGAGACGGGTATGTCGGGGAACTTCTTGATTTGCACCCAGGGTGTGAAGGACCCTTTCGAAGTTCCAGAGGTGAGGTGTGATCAGCCTCGAGACGCCTCAGCGGAAATGGGCCTCATCTCGCCTGGAGGGGAGAACCTCCTGGATTTTCTCGAGTTGCGGCAGGTCTTCTCGAGTTACGACGGGGACCACAGGGACCCACTCTGGTGGCCTCAGGAAAGGCCAGTCCCCATGCGAGTTGCTAGGGGACCTCTCGGGATTCCTCTCCCGTCCATGCCGGGGCCTCAGTCCTTGTGTGGAGTCGGGCCGGAACCTGAGGATTCCTCTCCAGTGTTGCCATGGATCTTGGGGTGCTTCTGAGTCTCCCCAGGGGAGTCAGGCCTCGTCTCGAGTGGGGGCATGCACGTGCGATTTACTCCCGAGCTGCAGCAGTAGTGTCACGCTTCCTGTCACGTGCATCAAGGGATCTGTGGCTTTCCCTCCAGGCTGTCCCTCGAGGCTTTCCCACGAGGCTTTCCCACAGGGCTGTGCCACGTGCCACCTTGGTGTGAGTCGATCCTCGGCGTGAAAGACGACCCGGTGAAGGGAAAAGAGGTT
>NW_026292738.1:0-45358 GCF_023091745.1 Budorcas taxicolor
CAAGTCTCGCCCAGGGCAGAGCAGCCCTCGCGCAAGGCACTTGACTAGATCCGCCGGCCTCTGAGCAGAGCTGGAGCTCTGCCGTCCTGGAGGCACACTCGGCTCAGCCCAAGCAGGGATTGCAGCTGCACGCGGCTTGGCTCCCTCGACTCTTCCCAAGGAGGCTCGCTTCCAAGCGGACTGTGCACTTGGCCTTCCAGGCAGGGACGCCCCGCGCCTCCTGCAGGTCTTGGCACAGGGGGCTGCTTCCCCCTGAGCGGAGGCTGTGGGCGGCAGCCCAGACACGCAGGGGCAGGCCCCAACCACCTGCACACGTCTCTGCGGTGGGGGAGAGCACTAGGGGAAATGACGTCTGTCAGGCACCTTCTGGGCGCTCACGGAGTCAGCCTACCGGGTGTGTGGGGCTGCAGACCACAGCCAGGGGCCCTGGGAAGCCTGGTGCTCTCCGTGCTGTGCTGAGTCTGGGCGGCAAAGCGACCGCTGCAGGAGCCCTGCACTTGCCCATTCCCTTCCCTATGACAGAGCTCTCACGGCTGGAGGGCTTGGCAGCGTGCAACCCAGCGGCCCCTAAGCACTCCGCAAGGACGCCTGGGGACTAGGTGCAAAGGCAAGGCAGGAGTGGAGCTGAGGCCAGGAAGGCGCCAGGAGCTTCTGCCAGTCTCGCGCAGCCTGCTCCTTCCCGGGCAGGAAGCCTAGCAGCGAGGCAAGTCTGGGCAAGGCTCGCCAAGGGCCGAGCAGCCTCACGCCAGCAACTCTGCCAGATCGGGGCCTCTGAGCAGAGCTGGAGCTCTGCCGTACTGGAGGCTCACTGGGCTCTGCCCAAGGAGTGAGTGGCAGACGCACGCAGCTGGGCTGCCTCCTCTTCTCCCGAGGAGGCTCGCTTCCCGCATGCTGTGCACTAGGCTTCCAGGCGGGGGCGCCCCGCGCCTCCTACAGGTCTTGGCTCAGGGGCTGCTTCCCTGGAGCTGGGTGCTGCCGGCGGGAGCCCAGACACGCAGGGGGCAGGCCCCACCACCTGCACACGTCTCTGCTGGGGAGCAGAGCGCTAGGGACATGACGTCTGTCAGGCACCTTCTGGCCGCCCACGGAGTCAGCCTCCGGGAGAGTGGGGCTGCAGGACCACAGCCAGGGGACCTGGGAGCCTTGTGCTCTCCGTGCGGCGCTGAGTCTGTGCGGCCAAGCACCCGCCGGAGGAGCCCCTGCACTTGCCCTCCCCCTCCCCTCTACGAGAGGCCTCACTGCTGGAGGGCTTGGCAGTGTGCAAGCCACCGGCTCCTAAGCCTTCCCCAAGGACGCCCGGGGCCTAGATGCAAAGGCAAGGCAGGAGTGGAGCTGAGGCCAGGAAGGGCGCCAGTGGCCTCTCCCCAGCATCGCACAGCCTGCTCCTTCCCCGGGCAGCAAGCCTAGCAGCGAGGCAAGCCTGGGCAAGTCTCGCCCAGGGCAGAGCAGCCTCGCGCAAGGCACTTGACTAGATCCGGCCTCTCAGCAGAGCTGGATGCTCTCCCCGTCCCTGGAGGCACACTCGGCTCGGCCCAAGCAGGGATTGCAGCTGCACGCGGCTTGGCTCCCTCGACTCTTCCCAAGGAGGCTCGCTTCCAAGCGGACTGTGCACTTGGCTTCCAGGCAGGGACGCCCCGCGCCTCCTGCAGGTCTTGGCACAGGGGCTGCTTCCCCTGAGCGGAGGCTGTGGGCGGCAGCCCAGACACGCAGGGGCAGGCCCCAACCACCTGCACACGTCTCTGCTGGTGGGGAGAGCACTAGGGAAATGACGGTCTGTCACGCACCTTCTGGGGCGCTCACGGAGTCAGCCTCCGGGTGTGTGGGGCTGCAGACCACAGCCCGGGGCCCTGGGAAGCCTGGTGCTCTCCGTGCTGTGCCTGAGCCTGGGCGGCCCAAGCGACCGCTGCAGGAGCCCTGCACTTGCCATTCCCTTCCCTATGACAGAGCTCTCACGGCTGGAGGGCTTGGCAGCGGGGCAACCCCACCGGCCCCTAAGCCCTCCGCAAGGACGCCTGGGGACTAGGTGCAAAGGCAAGGCAGGAGTGGAACTGAGGCCAGGAAGGCGCCAGGGAGCGTCTGCCTGTCTCGCGCAGCAGCCTGCTCCTTCCCGGGCAGGAAGCCTAGCAGCGAGGCAAGTCTGGGCAAGGCTCGCCCAAGGCAGAGCAGCCTCACGCCAGCAACTCTGCCAGATCGGGCCTCTGAGCAGAGCTGGAGCTCTGCCGTACTGGAGGATCAATGGGCTCCGCCCAAGGAGTGATTGCAGACGCACGCAGCTGGGCTGGACTCCTCTTCTCCGGAGGAGGCTCGCTTCCCGCATGCTGTGCACTAGGGCTTCCAGGCGGGGGCGCCCCGCGCCCCCTACAGGTCTTGGCTCAGGGGCTGCTTCCCTGGAGCTGGGGGCTTGCCGGCGGGAGCCCAGACACGCAGGGGCAGGCCCCACCACCTGCACACGTCTCTGCTGGGGAGCAGAGCGCTAGGGGACATGACGTCTGTCAGTCACCTTCTGGGCGCCCACGGAGTCAGCCTCGCGGTGTGTGGGGCTGCAGAGCACAGCCAGGGGACCTGGGAGCCTTGTGCTCTCCGTGCGGCGCTGAGTCTGGGCGGCCAAGCACCGCCGCCGGAGGAGACCTGCACTTGCCCTCCCCCTCCCCTCTACGAGAGGCCTCACTGCTGGAGGGCTTGGCAGTGTGCAAGCCCCCGGCTCCTAAGCCTTCCCCAAGGACGCCCGGCGCCTAGATGCAAAGGCAAGGCAGGAGTGAGCTGAGTGAGGCCAGGAAGGCGCCAGTGGCCTCTCCCAGCATCGCACAGCCTGCTCCTTCCCGGGCAGCAAGCCTAGCAGCGAGGCAAGCCTGGGCAAGTCTCGCCCAGGGCAGAGCAGCCTCGCGCAAGGCACTTGACTAGATCCGGCCTCTGTGCAGAGAGCTGGAGCTCTGCCGTCCTGGAGGCACACTCGGCTCGGCCCAAGCAGGGATTGCAGCTGCACGCGGCTTGGCTCCCTCGACTCTTCCCAAGGAGGCTCGCTTCCAAGCGGACTGTGCACTTGGCTTCCAGGCAGGGACGCCCCCGCGCCTCCTGCAGGTCTTGGCACAGGGGGCTGCTTCCCCTGAGCGGAGGCTGTGGGCGGCAGCCCAGACACGCAGGGGCAGGCCCCCAACCACCTGCACACGTCCTCTGCCGGTGGGGGAGAGCACTAGGGAAATGACGTCTGTCAGGCACCTTCTGGGCGCCTCACGGAGTCAGCCTCCGGGTGTGTGGGGCTGCAGACCACAGCCAGGGGCCCTGGGAAGCCTGGTGCTCTCCGTGCTGTGCTGAGTCTGGGCGGCAAAGCGACCGCTGCAGGAGCCCTGCACTTGCCATTCCCTTCCCTATGACAGAGCTCTCACGGCTGGAGGGCTTGGCAGCGTGCAACCCAGCGGCCCCTAAGCACTCCGCAAGGACGCCTGGGGGACTTAGGTGCAAAGGCAAGGCAGGAGTGGAGCTGAGGCCAGGAAGGCGCCAGGAGCTTCTGCCTGTCTCGCGCAGCCTGCTCCTTCCCGGGCAGGAAGCCTAGCAGCGAGGCAAGTCTGGGCAAGGCTCGCCAAGGGCCGAGCAGCCTCACGCCAGCAACTCTGCCAGATCGGGCCTCTGAGCAGAGCTGGAGCTCTGCCGTACTGGAGGCTCACTGGGCTCCGCCCAAGGAGTGAGTGCAGACGCACGCAGCTGGGCTGCCTCCTCTTCTCCGAGGAGGCTCGCTTCCCGCATGCTGTGCACTAGGCTTCCAGGCGGGGGCGCCCCGCGCCTCCTACAGGTCTTGGCTCAGGGGCTGCTTCCCTGGAGCTGGGGCTGCCGGCGGGAGCCCAGACACGCAGGGGGCAGGCCCCACCACCTGCACACGTCTCTGCTGGGGGAGCAGAGCGCTAGGGACATGACGTCTGTCAGGCACCTTCTGGCCGCCCACGGAGTCAGCCTCCGGGAGAGTGGGGCTGCAGACCACAGCCAGGGGACCTGGGAGCCTTGTGCTCTCCGTGCGGCGCTGAGTCTGTGCGGCCAAGCACCCGCCGGAGGAGCCCTGCACTTGCCCTCCCCTCCCCTCCTACGAGAGGCCTCACTGCTGGAGGGCTTGGCTTGGCAGTGTGCAAGCCACCGGCTCCTAAGCCTTCCCCAAGGACGCCCGGGGGCCTAGATGCAAAGGCAAGGCAGGAGTGGAGCTGAGGCCAGGAAGGCGCCAGTGGCCTCTCCCAGCATCGCACAGCCTGCTCCTTCCCGGGCAGCAAGCCTAGCAGCGAGGCAAGCCTGGGCAAGTCTCGGCCCAGGGCAGAGCAGCCTCGCGCAAGGCACTTGACTAGATCCGGCCTCTCAGCAGAGCTGGAGCTCTCCCCGTCCTGGAGGCACACTCGGCTCGGCCCAAGCAGGGATTGCAGCTGCACGCCGGCTTGGCTCCCTCGACTCTTCCCAAGGAGGCTCGCTTCCAAGCGGACTGTGCACTTGCTTCCAGGCAGGGACGCCCCCGCGCCTCCTGCAGGTCTTGGCACAGGGGCTGCTTCCCCTGAGCGGAGGCTGTGGGGGCGGCAGCCCCAGACACGCAGGGGCAGGCCCCCAACCACCTGCACACGTCTCTGCCGGTGGGGAGAGCACTAGGGAAATGACGTCTGTCAGGCACCTTCTGGGCGCTCAACGGAGTCAGCCTCCGGGTGTGTGGGGCTGCAGACCACAGCCAGGGGCCCTGGGAAGCCTGGTGCTCTCCGTGCTGTGCTGAGTCTGGGCGGCAAAGCGAACCGCTGCAGGAGCCCTGCACTTGCCATTCCCTTCCCTATGACAGAGCTCTCACGGCTGGAGGGCTTGGCAGCGTGCAACCCCCAGCGGCCCCTAAGCACTCCGCAAGGGACGCCTGGGGACTAGGTGCAAAGGCAAGGCAGGAGTGGAGCTGAGGCCAGGAAGGCGCCAGGAGCTTCTGCCTGTCTCGCGCAGCCTGCTCCTTCCCCGGGCAGGAAGCCTAGCAGCGAGGCAAGTCTGGGCAAGGCTCGCCAAGGGCCGAGCAGCCTCACGCCAGCAAACTCTGCCAGATCGGGCCTCTGAGCAGAGCTGGAGCTCTGCCCGTACTGGAGGCTCACTGGGCTCCGCCCAAGGAGTGAGTGAGTGCAGACGCACGCAGCTGGGCTGCCTCCCTCTTCTCCCGAGGAGGCTCGCTTCCCGCATGCTGTGCACTAGGCATTCCAGGCGGGGGCGCCCCGCGCCTCCCTACAGGTCTTGGCTCAGGGGCTGCTTCCCTGGAGCTGGGGCTGCCGGCGGGAGCCCAGACACGCAGGGGCAGGCCCCACCACCTGCACACGTCTCTGCTGGGGAGCAGAGCGCTAGGGACATGACGTCTGTCAGGCACCTTCTGGCCGCCCACGGAGTCAGCCTCCGGAGAGTGTGGGGCTGCAGACCACAGCCAGGGGGACCTGGGAGCCTTGTGCTCTCCGTGCGGCGCTGAGTCTGTGCGGCCAAGCACCCGCCGGAGGAGCCCTGCACTTGCCCTCCCCTCCCCTCTACGAGAGGCCTCACTGCTGGAGGGCTTGGCAGTGTGCAAGCCACCGGCTCCTAAGCCTTCCCCAAGGACGCCCGGGGCCTAGATGCAAAGGCAAGGCAGGAGTGGAGCTGAGGCCAGGAAGGCGCCAGTGGCCTCTCCCAGCATCGCACAGCCTGCTCCTTCCCGGGCAGCAAGCCTAGCAGCGAGGCAAGCCTGGGCAAGTCTCGCCCAGGGCAGAGCAGCCTCGCGCAAGGCACTTGACTAGATCCGGCCTCTGAGCAGAGCTGGAGCTCCTGCCGTCCTGGAGGCACACTCGGCTCGGCCCCAAGCAGGGATTGCAGCTGCACGCGGCTTGGCTCCCTCGACTCTTCCCAAGGAGGCTCGCTTCCAAGCGGACTGTGCACTTGGCTTCCAGGCAGGGACGCCCCCGCGCCTCCTGCAGGTCTTGGCACAGGGGCTGGCTTCCCCTGAGCGGAGGCTGTGGGCGGCAGCCCAGACACGCAGGGCAGGCCCCAACCACCTGCACACGTCTCTGCCGGTGGGGAGAGCACTAGGGAAATGACGTCTGTCAGGCACCTTCTGGGCGCTCACGGAGTCAGCCTCCGGGGTGTGTGGGGCTGCAGACCACAAGCCAGGGGCCCTGGGAGCCTGGTGCTCTCCGTGCTGTGCTGAGCCTGGGCGGCCAAGCGGACCGCTGCAGGAGCCCTGCACTTGCCATTCCCCTTCCCTATTGACAGAGCTCTCACGGCTGGAGGGCTTGGCAGCGTGCAACCCAGCGGCCCCTAAGCACTCCGCAAGGACGCCTGGGGACTAGGTGCAAAGGCAAGGCAGGAGTGGAGCTGAGGCCAGGAAGGCGCCAGGAGCTTCTGCCTGTCTCGCGCAGCCCTGCTCCTTCCCGGGCAGGAAGCCTAGCAGCGAGGCAAGTCTGGGCAAGGCTCGCCAAGGGCCGAGCAGCCTCACGCCAGCAACTCTGCCAGATCGGGCCTCTGAGCAGAGCTGGAGCTCTGCCGTACTGGAGGCTCACTGGGCTCCGCCCAAGGAGTGAGTGCAGACGCACGCAGCTTGGGCTGCCTCCTCTTCTCCCGAGGAGGCTCGCTTCCCGCATGCTGTGCACTAGGCTTCCAGGCGGGGGCGCCCCGCGCCTCCTACAGGTCTTGGCTCAGGGGCTGCTTCCCTGGAGCTGGGGCTGCCGGCGGGAGCCCAGACACGCAGGGGCAGGCCCCACCACCTGCACACGTCTCTGCTGGGGAGCAGAGCGCTAGGGACATGACGTCTGTCAGGCACCTTCTGGCCGCCCACGGAGTCAGCCTCCGGGAGAGTGGGGCTGCAGAGCACAGCCAGGGGACCTGGGAGCCTTGTGCTCTCCGTGCGGCGCTGAGTCTGTGCGGCCAAGCACCCGCCGGAGGAGCCCTGCACTTGCCCTCCCCTCCCCTCTACGAGAGGCCTCACTGCTGGAGGGCTTGGCAGTGTGCAAGCCACCGGCTCCTAAGCCTTCCCCAAGGACGCCCGGGGCCTAGATGCAAAGGCAAGGCAGGAGTGGAGCTGAGGCCAGGAAGGCGCCAGTGGCCTCTCCCAGCATCGCACAGCCTGCTCCTTCCCGGGCAGCAAGCCTAGCAGCGAGGCAAGCCTGGGCAAGTCTCGCCCAGGGCAGAGCAGCCTCGCGCAAGGCACTTGACTAGATCCGGCCTCTCAGCAGAGCTGGAGCTCTCCCGTCCTGGAGGCACACTCGGCTCGGCCCAAGCAGGGATTGCAGCTGCACGCGGCTTGGCTCCCTCGACTCTTCCCAAGGAGGCTCGCTTCCAAGCGGACTGTGCACTTGGCTTCCAGGCAGGGACGCCCCGCGCCTCCTGCAGGTCTTGGCACAGGGGCTGCTTCCCCTGAGCGGAGGCTGTGGGCGGCAGCCCAGACACGCAGGGGCAGGCCCCAACCACCTGCACACGTCTCTGCCGGTGGGGAGAGCACTAGGGAAATGACGTCTGTCAGGCACCTTCTGGGCGCTCACGGAGTCAGCCTCCGGGTGTGTGGGGCTGCAGACCACAGCCCGGGGCCCTGGGAAGCCTGGTGCTCTCCGTGCTGTGCTGAGCCTGGGCGGCCAAGCGACCGCTGCAGGAGCCCTGCACTTGCCATTCCCTTCCCTATGACAGAGCTCTCACGGCTGGAGGGCTTGGCAGCGGGCAACCCACCGGCCCCTAAGCCCTCCGCAAGGACGCCTGGGGACTAGGTGCAAAGGCAAGGCAGGAGTGGAACTGAGGCCAGGAAGGCGCCAGGAGCGTCTGCCTGTCTCGCGCAGCCTGCTCCTTCCCGGGCAGGAAGCCTAGCAGCGAGGCAAGTCTGGGCAAGGCTCGCCCAAGGCAGAGCAGCCTCACGCCAGCAACTCTGCCAGATCGGGCCTCTGAGCAGAGCTGGAGCTCTGCCGTACTGGAGGATCAATGGGCTCCGCCCAAGGAGTGATTGCAGACGCACGCAGCTGGGCTGACTCCTCTTCTCCGGAGGAGGCTCGCTTCCCGCATGCTGTGCACTAGGCTTCCAGGCGGGGGCGCCCCGCGCCCCCTACAGGTCTTGGCTCAGGGGCTGCTTCCCTGGAGCTGGGGCTGCCGGCGGGAGCCCAGACACGCAGGGGCAGGCCCCACCACCTGCACACGTCTCTGCTGGGGAGCAGAGCGCTAGGGACATGACGTCTGTCAGTCACCTTCTGGGCGCCCACGGAGTCAGCCTCCGGGTGTGTGGGGCTGCAGAGCACAGCCAGGGGACCTGGGAGCCTTGTGCTCTCCGTGCGGCGCTGAGTCTGGGCGGCCAAGCACCCGCCGGAGGAGACCTGCACTTGCCCTCCCCTCCCCTCTACGAGAGGCCTCACTGCTGGAGGGCTTGGCAGTGTGCAAGCCCCCGGCTCCTAAGCCTTCCCCAAGGACGCCCGGCGCCTAGATGCAAAGGCAAGGCAGGAGTGGAGCTGAGGCCAGGAAGGCGCCAGTGGCCTCTCCCAGCATCGCACAGCCTGCTCCTTCCCGGGCAGCAAGCCTAGCAGCGAGGCAAGCCTGGGCAAGTCTCGCCCAGGGCAGAGCAGCCTCGCGCAAGGCACTTGACTAGATCCGGCCTCTGAGCAGAGCTGGAGCTCTGCCGTCCTGGAGGCACACTCGGCTCGGCCCAAGCAGGGATTGCAGCTGCACGCGGCTTGGCTCCCTCGACTCTTCCCAAGGAGGCTCGCTTCCAAGCGGACTGTGCACTTGGCTTCCAGGCAGGGACGCCCCGCGCCTCCTGCAGGTCTTCGCACAGGGGCTGCTTCCCCTGAGCGGAGGCTGTGGGCGGCAGCCCAGACACGCAGGGGCAGGCCCCAACCACCTGCACACGTCTCTGCCGGTGGGGAGAGCACTAGGGAAATGACGTCTGTCAGGCACCTTCTGGGCGCTCACGGAGTCAGCCTCCGGGTGTGTGGGGCTGCAGACCACAGCCAGGGGCCCTGGGAAGCCTGGTGCTCTCCGTGCTGTGCTGAGTCTGGGCGGCAAAGCGACCGCTGCAGGAGCCCTGCACTTGCCATTCCCTTCCCTATGACAGAGCTCTCACGGCTGGAGGGCTTGGCAGCGTGCAACCCAGCGGCCCCTAAGCACTCCGCAAGGACGCCTGGGGACTAGGTGCAAAGGCAAGGCAGGAGTGGAGCTGAGGCCAGGAAGGCGCCAGGAGCTTCTGCCTGTCTCCCGCAGCCTGCTCCTTCCCGGGCAGGAAGCCTAGCAGCGAGGCAAGTCTGGGCAAGGCTCGCCAAGGGCCGAGCAGCCTCACGCCAGCAACTCTGCCAGATCGGGCCTCTGAGCAGAGCTGGAGCTCTGCCGTACTGGAGGCTCACTGGGCTCCGCCCAAGGAGTGAGTGCAGACGCACGCAGCTGGGCTGCCTCCTCTTCTCCCGAGGAGGCTCGCTTCCCGCATGCTGTGCACTAGGCTTCCAGGCGGGGGCGCCCCGCGCCTCCTACAGGTCTTGGCTCAGGGGCTGCTTCCCTGGAGCTGGGGCTGCCGGCGGGAGCCCAGACACGCAGGGGCAGGCCCCACCACCTGCACACGTCTCTGCTGGGGAGCAGAGCGCTAGGGACATGACGTCTGTCAGGCACCTTCTGGCCGCCCACGGAGTCAGCCTCCGGGAGAGTGGGGCTGCAGACCACAGCCAGGGGACCTGGGAGCCTTGTGCTCTCCGTGCGGCGCTGAGTCTGTGCGGCCAAGCACCCGCCGGAGGAGCCCTGCACTTGCCCTCCCCTCCCCTCTACGAGAGGCCTCACTGCTGGAGGGCTTGGCAGTGTGCAAGCCACCGGCTCCTAAGCCTTCCCCAAGGACGCCCGGGGCCTAGATGCAAAGGCAAGGCAGGAGTGGAGCTGAGGCCAGGAAGGCGCCAGTGGCCTCTCCCAGCATCGCACAGCCTGCTCCTTCCCGGGCAGCAAGCCTAGCAGCGAGGCAAGCCTGGGCAAGTCTCGCCCAGGGCAGAGCAGCCTCGCGCAAGGCACTTGACTAGATCCGGCCTCTGAGCAGAGCTGGAGCTCTCCCGTCCTGGAGGCACACTCGGCTCGGCCCAAGCAGGGATTGCAGCTGCACGCGGCTTGGCTCCCTCGACTCTTCCCAAGGAGGCTCGCTTCCAAGCGGACTGTGCACTTGGCTTCCAGGCAGGGACGCCCCGCGCCTCCTGCAGGTCTTGGCACAGGGGCTGCTTCCCCTGAGCGGAGGCTGTGGGCGGCAGCCCAGACACGCAGGGGCAGGCCCCAACCACCTGCACACGTCTCTGCCGGTGGGGAGAGCACTAGGGAAATGACGTCTGTCAGGCACCTTCTGGGCGCTCACGGAGTCAGCCTCCGGGTGTGTGGGGCTGCAGACCACAGCCAGGGGCCCTGGGAAGCCTGGTGCTCTCCGTGCTGTGCTGAGTCTGGGCGGCAAAGCGACCGCTGCAGGAGCCCTGCACTTGCCATTCCCTTCCCTATGACAGAGCTCTCACGGCTGGAGGGCTTGGCAGCGTGCAACCCAGCGGCCCCTAAGCACTCCGCAAGGACGCCTGGGGACTAGGTGCAAAGGCAAGGCAGGAGTGGAGCTGAGGCCAGGAAGGCGCCAGGAGCTTCTGCCTGTCTCGCGCAGCCTGCTCCTTCCCGGGCAGGAAGCCTAGCAGCGAGGCAAGTCTGGGCAAGGCTCGCCAAGGGCCGAGCAGCCTCACGCCAGCAACTCTGCCAGATCGGGCCTCTGAGCAGAGCTGGAGCTCTGCCGTACTGGAGGCTCACTGGGCTCTGCCCAAGGAGTGAGTGCAGACGCACGCAGCTGGGCTGCCTCCTCTTCTCCCGAGGAGGCTCGCTTCCCGCATGCTGTGCACTAGGCTTCCAGGCGGGGGCGCCCCGCGCCTCCTACAGGTCTTGGCTCAGGGGCTGCTTCCCTGGAGCTGGGGCTGCCGGCGGGAGCCCAGACACGCAGGGGCAGGCCCCACCACCTGCACACGTCTCTGCTGGGGAGCAGAGCGCTAGGGACATGACGTCTGTCAGGCACCTTCTGGCCGCCCACGGAGTCAGCCTCCGGGAGAGTGGGGCTGCAGACCACAGCCAGGGGACCTGGGAGCCTTGTGCTCTCCGTGCGGCGCTGAGTCTGTGCGGCCAAGCACCCGCCGGAGGAGCCCTGCACTTGCCCTCCCCTCCCCTCTACGAGAGGCCTCACTGCTGGAGGGCTTGGCAGTGTGCAAGCCACCGGCTCCTAAGCCTTCCCCAAGGACGCCCGGGGCCTAGATGCAAAGGCAAGGCAGGAGTGGAGCTGAGGCCAGGAAGGCGCCAGTGGCCTCTCCCAGCATCGCACAGCCTGCTCCTTCCCGGGCAGCAAGCCTAGCAGCGAGGCAAGCCTGGGCAAGTCTCGCCCAGGGCAGAGCAGCCTCGCGCAAGGCACTTGACTAGATCCGGCCTCTGAGCAGAGCTGGAGCTCTGCCGTCCTGGAGGCACACTCGGCTCGGCCCAAGCAGGGATTGCAGCTGCACGCGGCTTGGCTCCCTCGACTCTTCCCAAGGAGGCTCGCTTCCAAGCGGACTGTGCACTTGGCTTCCAGGCAGGGACGCCCCGCGCCTCCTGCAGGTCTTGGCACAGGGGCTGCTTCCCCTGAGCGGAGGCTGTGGGCGGCAGCCCAGACACGCAGGGGCAGGCCCCAACCACCTGCACACGTCTCTGCTGGTGGGGAGAGCACTAGGGAAATGACGTCTGTCACGCACCTTCTGGGCGCTCACGGAGTCAGCCTCCGGGTGTGTGGGGCTGCAGACCACAGCCCGGGGCCCTGGGAAGCCTGGTGCTCTCCGTGCTGTGCTGAGCCTGGGCGGCCAAGCGACCGCTGCAGGAGCCCTGCACTTGCCATTCCCTTCCCTATGACAGAGCTCTCACGGCTGGAGGGCTTGGCAGCGGGCAACCCACCGGCCCCTAAGCCCTCCGCAAGGACGCCTGGGGACTAGGTGCAAAGGCAAGGCAGGAGTGGAACTGAGGCCAGGAAGGCGCCAGGAGCGTCTGCCTGTCTCGCGCAGCCTGCTCCTTCCCGGGCAGGAAGCCTAGCAGCGAGGCAAGTCTGGGCAAGGCTCGCCCAAGGCAGAGCAGCCTCACGCCAGCAACTCTGCCAGATCGGGCCTCTGAGCAGAGCTGGAGCTCTGCCGTACTGGAGGATCAATGGGCTCCGCCCAAGGAGTGATTGCAGACGCACGCAGCTGGGCTGACTCCTCTTCTCCGGAGGAGGCTCGCTTCCCGCATGCTGTGCACTAGGCTTCCAGGCGGGGGCGCCCCGCGCCCCCTACAGGTCTTGGCTCAGGGGCTGCTTCCCTGGAGCTGGGGCTGCCGGCGGGAGCCCAGACACGCAGGGGCAGGCCCCACCACCTGCACACGTCTCTGCTGGGGAGCAGAGCGCTAGGGACATGACGTCTGTCAGTCACCTTCTGGGCGCCCACGGAGTCAGCCTCCGGGTGTGTGGGGCTGCAGAGCACAGCCAGGGGACCTGGGAGCCTTGTGCTCTCCGTGCGGCGCTGAGTCTGGGCGGCCAAGCACCCGCCGGAGGAGACCTGCACTTGCCCTCCCCTCCCCTCTACGAGAGGCCTCACTGCTGGAGGGCTTGGCAGTGTGCAAGCCCCCGGCTCCTAAGCCTTCCCCAAGGACGCCCGGCGCCTAGATGCAAAGGCAAGGCAGGAGTGGAGCTGAGGCCAGGAAGGCGCCAGTGGCCTCTCCCAGCATCGCACAGCCTGCTCCTTCCCGGGCAGCAAGCCTAGCAGCGAGGCAAGCCTGGGCAAGTCTCGCCCAGGGCAGAGCAGCCTCGCGCAAGGCACTTGACTAGATCCGGCCTCTGAGCAGAGCTGGAGCTCTGCCGTCCTGGAGGCACACTCGGCTCGGCCCAAGCAGGGATTGCAGCTGCACGCGGCTTGGCTCCCTCGACTCTTCCCAAGGAGGCTCGCTTCCAAGCGGACTGTGCACTTGGCTTCCAGGCAGGGACGCCCCGCGCCTCCTGCAGGTCTTGGCACAGGGGCTGCTTCCCCTGAGCGGAGGCTGTGGGCGGCAGCCCAGACACGCAGGGGCAGGCCCCAACCACCTGCACACGTCTCTGCCGGTGGGGAGAGCACTAGGGAAATGACGTCTGTCAGGCACCTTCTGGGCGCTCACGGAGTCAGCCTCCGGGTGTGTGGGGCTGCAGACCACAGCCAGGGGCCCTGGGAAGCCTGGTGCTCTCCGTGCTGTGCTGAGTCTGGGCGGCAAAGCGACCGCTGCAGGAGCCCTGCACTTGCCATTCCCTTCCCTATGACAGAGCTCTCACGGCTGGAGGGCTTGGCAGCGTGCAACCCAGCGGCCCCTAAGCACTCCGCAAGGATGCCTGGGGACTAGGTGCAAAGGCAAGGCAGGAGTGGAGCTGAGGCCAGGAAGGCGCCAGGAGCTTCTGCCTGTCTCGCGCAGCCTGCTCCTTCCCGGGCAGGAAGCCTAGCAGCGAGGCAAGTCTGGGCAAGGCTCGCCAAGGGCCGAGCAGCCTCACGCCAGCAACTCTGCCAGATCGGGCCTCTGAGCAGAGCTGGAGCTCTGCCGTACTGGAGGCTCACTGGGCTCCGCCCAAGGAGTGAGTGCAGACGCACGCAGCTGGGCTGCCTCCTCTTCTCCCGAGGAGGCTCGCTTCCCGCATGCTGTGCACTAGGCTTCCAGGCGGGGGCGCCCCGCGCCTCCTACAGGTCTTGGCTCAGGGGCTGCTTCCCTGGAGCTGGGGCTGCCGGCGGGAGCCCAGACACGCAGGGGCAGGCCCCACCACCTGCACACGTCTCTGCTGGGGAGCAGAGCGCTAGGGACATGACGTCTGTCAGGCACCTTCTGGCCGCCCACGGAGTCAGCCTCCGGGAGAGTGGGGCTGCAGACCACAGCCAGGGGACCTGGGAGCCTTGTGCTCTCCGTGCGGCGCTGAGTCTGTGCGGCCAAGCACCCGCCGGAGGAGCCCTGCACTTGCCCTCCCCTCCCCTCTACGAGAGGCCTCACTGCTGGAGGGCTTGGCAGTGTGCAAGCCACCGGCTCCTAAGCCTTCCCCAAGGACGCCCGGGGCCTAGATGCAAAGGCAAGGCAGGAGTGGAGCTGAGGCCAGGAAGGCGCCAGTGGCCTCTCCCAGCATCGCACAGCCTGCTCCTTCCCGGGCAGCAAGCCTAGCAGCGAGGCAAGCCTGGGCAAGTCTCGCCCAGGGCAGAGCAGCCTCGCGCAAGGCACTTGACTAGATCCGGCCTCTCAGCAGAGCTGGAGCTCTCCCGTCCTGGAGGCACACTCGGCTCGGCCCAAGCAGGGATTGCAGCTGCACCCGGCTTGGCTCCCTCGACTCTTCCCAAGGAGGCTCGCTTCCAAGCGGACTGTGCACTTGGCTTCCAGGCAGGGACGCCCCGCGCCTCCTGCAGGTCTTGGCACAGGGGCTGCTTCCCCTGAGCGGAGGCTGTGGGCGGCAGCCCAGACACGCAGGGGCAGGCCCCAACCACCTGCACACGTCTCTGCCGGTGGGGAGAGCACTAGGGAAATGACGTCTGTCAGGCACCTTCTGGGCGCTCACGGAGTCAGCCTCCGGGTGTGTGGGGCTGCAGACCACAGCCCGGGGCCCTGGGAAGCCTGGTGCTCTCCGTGCTGTGCTGAGCCTGGGCGGCCAAGCGACCGCTGCAGGAGCCCTGCACTTGCCATTCCCTTCCCTATGACAGAGCTCTCACGGCTGGAGGGCTTGGCAGCGGGCAACCCACCGGCCCCTAAGCCCTCCGCAAGGACGCCTGAGGACTAGGTGCAAAGGCAAGGCAGGAGTGGAACTGAGGCCAGGAAAGCGCCAGGAGCGTCTGCCTGTCTCGCGCAGCCTGCTCCTTCCCGGGCAGGAAGCCTAGCAGCGAGGCAAGTCTGGGCAAGGCTCGCCCAAGGCAGAGCAGCCTCACGCCAGCAACTCTGCCAGATCGGGCCTCTGAGCAGAGCTGGAGCTCTGCCGTACTGGAGGATCAATGGGCTCCGCCCAAGGAGTGATTGCAGACGCACGCAGCTGGGCTGACTCCTCTTCTCCGGAGGAGGCGCGCTTCCCGCATGCTGTGCACTAGGCTTCCAGGCGGGGGCGCCCCGCGCCCCCTACAGGTCTTGGCTCAGGGGCTGCTTCCCTGGAGCTGGGGCTGCCGGCGGGAGCCCAGACACGCAGGGGCAGGCCCCACCACCTGCACACGTCTCTGCTGGGGAGCAGAGCGCTAGGGACATGACGTCTGTCAGTCACCTTCTGGGCGCCCACGGAGTCAGCCTCCGGGTGTGTGGGGCTGCAGAGCACAGCCAGGGGACCTGGGAGCCTTGTGCTCTCCGTGCGGCGCTGAGTCTGGGCGGCCAAGCACCCGCCGGAGGAGACCTGCACTTGCCCTCCCCTCCCCTCTACGAGAGGCCTCACTGCTGGAGGGCTTGGCAGTGTGCAAGCCCCCGGCTCCTAAGCCTTCCCCAAGGACGCCCGGCGCCTAGATGCAAAGGCAAGGCAGGAGTGGAGCTGAGGCCAGGAAGGCGCCAGTGGCCTCTCCCAGCATCGCACAGCCTGCTCCTTCCCGGGCAGCAAGCCTAGCAGCGAGGCAAGCCTGGGCAAGTCTCGCCCAGGGCAGAGCAGCCTCGCGCAAGGCACTTGACTAGATCCGGCCTCTGAGCAGAGCTGGAGCTCTGCCGTCCTGGAGGCACACTCGGCTCGGCCCAAGCAGGGATTGCAGCTGCACGCGGCTTGGCTCCCTCGACTCTTCCCAAGGAGGCTCGCTTCCAAGCGGACTGTGCACTTGGCTTCCAGGCAGGGACGCCCCGCGCCTCCTGCAGGTCTTGGCACAGGGGCTGCTTCCCCTGAGCGGAGGCTGTGGGCGGCAGCCCAGACACGCAGGGGCAGGCCCCAACCACCTGCACACGTCTCTGCCGGTGGGGAGAGCACTAGGGAAATGACGTCTGTCAGGCACCTTCTGGGCGCTCACGGAGTCAGCCTCCGGGTGTGTGGGGCTGCAGACCACAGCCAGGGGCCCTGGGAAGCCTGGTGCTCTCCGTGCTGTGCTGAGTCTGGGCGGCAAAGCGACCGCTGCAGGAGCCCTGCACTTGCCATTCCCTTCCCTATGACAGAGCTCTCACGGCTGGAGGGCTTGGCAGCGTGCAACCCAGCGGCCCCTAAGCACTCCGCAAGGACGCCTGGGGACTAGGTGCAAAGGCAAGGCAGGAGTGGAGCTGAGGCCAGGAAGGCGCCAGGAGCTTCTGCCTGTCTCGCGCAGCCTGCTCCTTCCCGGGCAGGAAGCCTAGCAGCGAGGCAAGTCTGGGCAAGGCTCGCCAAGGGCCGAGCAGCCTCACGCCAGCAACTCTGCCAGATCGGGCCTCTGAGCAGAGCTGGAGCTCTGCCGTACTGGAGGCTCACTGGGCTCCGCCCAAGGAGTGAGTGCAGACGCACGCAGCTGGGCTGCCTCCTCTTCTCCCGAGGAGGCTCGCTTCCCGCATGCTGTGCACTAGGCTTCCAGGCGGGGGCGCCCCGCGCCTCCTCCAGGTCTTGGCTCAGGGGCTGCTTCCCTGGAGCTGGGGCTGCCGGCGGGAGCCCAGACACGCAGGGGCAGGCCCCACCACCTGCACACGTCTCTGCTGGGGAGCAGAGCGCTAGGGACATGACGTCTGTCAGGCACCTTCTGGCCGCCCACGGAGTCAGCCTCCGGGAGAGTGGGGCTGCAGACCACAGCCAGGGGACCTGGGAGCCTTGTGCTCTCCGTGCGGCGCTGAGTCTGTGCGGCCAAGCACCCGCCGGAGGAGCCCTGCACTTGCCCTCCCCTCCCCTCTACGAGAGGCCTCACTGCTGGAGGGCTTGGCAGTGTGCAAGCCACCGGCTCCTAAGCCTTCCCCAAGGACGCCCGGGGCCTAGATGCAAAGGCAAGGCAGGAGTGGAGCTGAGGCCAGGAAGGCGCCAGTGGCCTCTCCCAGCATCGCACAGCCTGCTCCTTCCCGGGCAGCAAGCCTAGCAGCGAGGCAAGCCTGGGCAAGTCTCGCCCAGGGCAGAGCAGCCTCGCGCAAGGCACTTGACTAGATCCGGCCTCTCAGCAGAGCTGGAGCTCTCCCGTCCTGGAGGCACACTCGGCTCGGCCCAAGCAGGGATTGCAGCTGCACGCGGCTTGGCTCCCTCGACTCTTCCCAAGGAGGCTCGCTTCCAAGCGGACTGTGCACTTGGCTTCCAGGCAGGGACGCCCCGCGCCTCCTGCAGGTCTTGGCACAGGGGCTGCTTCCCCTGAGCGGAGGCTGTGGGCGGCAGCCCAGACACGCAGGGGCAGGCCCCAACCACCTGCACACGTCTCTGCCGGTGGGGAGAGCACTAGGGAAATGACGTCTGTCAGGCACCTTCTGGGCGCTCACGGAGTCAGCCTCCGGGTGTGTGGGGCTGCAGACCACAGCCCGGGGCCCTGGGAAGCCTGGTGCTCTCCGTGCTGTGCTGAGCCTGGGCGGCCAAGCGACCGCTGCAGGAGCCCTGCACTTGCCATTCCCTTCCCTATGACAGAGCTCTCACGGCTGGAGGGCTTGGCAGCGGGCAACCCACCGGCCCCTAAGCCCTCCGCAAGGACGCCTGGGGACTAGGTGCAAAGGCAAGGCAGGAGTGGAACTGAGGCCAGGAAAGCGCCAGGAGCGTCTGCCTGTCTCGCGCAGCCTGCTCCTTCCCGGGCAGGAAGCCTAGCAGCGAGGCAAGTCTGGGCAAGGCTCGCCCAAGGCAGAGCAGCCTCACGCCAGCAACTCTGCCAGATCGGGCCTCTGAGCAGAGCTGGAGCTCTGCCGTACTGGAGGATCAATGGGCTCCGCCCAAGGAGTGATTGCAGACGCACGCAGCTGGGCTGACTCCTCTTCTCCGGAGGAGGCTCGCTTCCCGCATGCTGTGCACTAGGCTTCCAGGCGGGGGCGCCCCGCGCCCCCTACAGGTCTTGGCTCAGGGGCTGCTTCCCTGGAGCTGGGGCTGCCGGCGGGAGCCCAGACACGCAGGGGCAGGCCCCACCACCTGCACACGTCTCTGCTGGGGAGCAGAGCGCTAGGGACATGACGTCTGTCAGTCACCTTCTGGGCGCCCACGGAGTCAGCCTCCGGGTGTGTGGGGCTGCAGAGCACAGCCAGGGGACCTGGGAGCCTTGTGCTCTCCGTGCGGCGCTGAGTCTGGGCGGCCAAGCACCCGCCGGAGGAGACCTGCACTTGCCCTGCCCTCCCCTCTACGAGAGGCCTCACTGCTGGAGGGCTTGGCAGTGTGCAAGCCCCCGGCTCCTAAGCCTTCCCCAAGGACGCCCGGCGCCTAGATGCAAAGGCAAGGCAGGAGTGGAGCTGAGGCCAGGAAGGCGCCAGTGGCCTCTCCCAGCATCGCACAGCCTGCTCCTTCCCGGGCAGCAAGCCTAGCAGCGAGGCAAGCCTGGGCAAGTCTCGCCCAGGGCAGAGCAGCCTCGCGCAAGGCACTTGACTAGATCCGGCCTCTGAGCAGAGCTGGAGCTCTGCCGTCCTGGAGGCACACTCGGCTCAGCCCAAGCAGGGATTGCAGCTGCACGCGGCTTGGCTCCCTCGACTCTTCCCAAGGAGGCTCGCTTCCAAGCGGACTGTGCACTTGGCTTCCAGGCAGGGACGCCCCGCGCCTCCTGCAGGTCTTGGCACAGGGGCTGCTTCCCCTGAGCGGAGGCTGTGGGCGGCAGCCCAGACACGCAGGGGCAGGCCCCAACCACCTGCACACGTCTCTGCCGGTGGGGAGAGCACTAGGGAAATGACGTCTGTCAGGCACCTTCTGGGCGCTCACGGAGTCAGCCTCCGGGTGTGTGGGGCTGCAGACCACAGCCAGGGGCCCTGGGAAGCCTGGTGCTCTCCGTGCTGTGCTGAGTCTGGGCGGCAAAGCGACCGCTGCAGGAGCCCTGCACTTGCCATTCCCTTCCCTATGACAGAGCTCTCACGGCTGGAGGGCTTGGCAGCGTGCAACCCAGCGGCCCCTAAGCACTCCGCAAGGACGCCTGGGGACTAGGTGCAAAGGCAAGGCAGGAGTGGAGCTGAGGCCAGGAAGGCGCCAGGAGCTTCTGCCTGTCTCGCGCAGCCTGCTCCTTCCCGGGCAGGAAGCCTAGCAGCGAGGCAAGTCTGGGCAAGGCTCGCCAAGGGCCGAGCAGCCTCACGCCAGCAACTCTGCCAGATCGGGCCTCTGAGCAGAGCTGGAGCTCTGCCGTACTGGAGGCTCACTGGGCTCTGCCCAAGGAGTGAGTGCAGACGCACGCAGCTGGGCTGCCTCCTCTTCTCCCGAGGAGGCTCGCTTCCCGCATGCTGTGCACTAGGCTTCCAGGCGGGGGCGCCCCGCGCCTCCTACAGGTCTTGGCTCAGGGGCTGCTTCCCTGGAGCTGGGGCTGCCGGCGGGAGCCCAGACACGCAGGGGCAGGCCCCACCACCTGCACACGTCTCTGCTGGGGAGCAGAGCGCTAGGGACATGACGTCTGTCAGGCACCTTCTGGCCGCCCACGGAGTCAGCCTCCGGGAGAGTGGGGCTGCAGACCACAGCCAGGGGACCTGGGAGCCTTGTGCTCTCCGTGCGGCGCTGAGTCTGTGCGGCCAAGCACCCGCCGGAGGAGCCCTGCACTTGCCCTCCCCTCCCCTCTACGAGAGGCCTCACTGCTGGAGGGCTTGGCAGTGTGCAAGCCACCGGCTCCTAAGCCTTCCCCAAGGACGCCCGGGGCCTAGATGCAAAGGCAAGGCAGGAGTGGAGCTGAGGCCAGGAAGGCGCCAGTGGCCTCTCCCAGCATCGCACAGCCTGCTCCTTCCCGGGCAGCAAGCCTAGCAGCGAGGCAAGCCTGGGCAAGTCTCGCCCAGGGCAGAGCAGCCTCGCGCAAGGCACTTGACTAGATCCGGCCTCTCAGCAGAGCTGGAGCTCTCCCGTCCTGGAGGCACACTCGGCTCGGCCCAAGCAGGGATTGCAGCTGCACGCGGCTTGGCTCCCTCGACTCTTCCCAAGGAGGCTCGCTTCCAAGCGGACTGTGCACTTGGCTTCCAGGCAGGGACGCCCCGCGCCTCCTGCAGGTCTTGGCACAGGGGCTGCTTCCCCTGAGCGGAGGCTGTGGGCGGCAGCCCAGACACGCAGGGGCAGGCCCCAACCACCTGCACACGTCTCTGCTGGTGGGGAGAGCACTAGGGAAATGACGTCTGTCACGCACCTTCTGGGCGCTCACGGAGTCAGCCTCCGGGTGTGTGGGGCTGCAGACCACAGCCCGGGGCCCTGGGAAGCCTGGTGCTCTCCGTGCTGTGCTGAGCCTGGGCGGCCAAGCGACCGCTGCAGGAGCCCTGCACTTGCCATTCCCTTCCCTATGACAGAGCTCTCACGGCTGGAGGGCTTGGCAGCGGGCAACCCACCGGCCCCTAAGCCCTCCGCAAGGACGCCTGGGGACTAGGTGCAAAGGCAAGGCAGGAGTGGAACTGAGGCCAGGAAGGCGCCAGGAGCGTCTGCCTGTCTCGCGCAGCCTGCTCCTTCCCGGGCAGGAAGCCTAGCAGCGAGGCAAGTCTGGGCAAGGCTCGCCCAAGGCAGAGCAGCCTCACGCCAGCAACTCTGCCAGATCGGGCCTCTGAGCAGAGCTGGAGCTCTGCCGTACTGGAGGATCAATGGGCTCCGCCCAAGGAGTGATTGCAGACGCACGCAGCTGGGCTGACTCCTCTTCTCCGGAGGAGGCTCGCTTCCCGCATGCTGTGCACTAGGCTTCCAGGCGGGGGCGCCCCGCGCCCCCTACAGGTCTTGGCTCAGGGGCTGCTTCCCTGGAGCTGGGGCTGCCGGCGGGAGCCCAGACACGCAGGGGCAGGCCCCACCACCTGCACACGTCTCTGCTGGGGAGCAGAGCGCTAGGGACATGACGTCTGTCAGTCACCTTCTGGGCGCCCACGGAGTCAGCCTCCGGGTGTGTGGGGCTGCAGAGCACAGCCAGGGGACCTGGGAGCCTTGTGCTCTCCGTGCGGCGCTGAGTCTGGGCGGCCAAGCACCCGCCGGAGGAGACCTGCACTTGCCCTCCCCTCCCCTCTACGAGAGGCCTCACTGCTGGAGGGCTTGGCAGTGTGCAAGCCCCCGGCTCCTAAGCCTTCCCCAAGGACGCCCGGCGCCTAGATGCAAAGGCAAGGCAGGAGTGGAGCTGAGGCCAGGAAGGCGCCAGTGGCCTCTCCCAGCATCGCACAGCCTGCTCCTTCCCGGGCAGCAAGCCTAGCAGCGAGGCAAGCCTGGGCAAGTCTCGCCCAGGGCAGAGCAGCCTCGCGCAAGGCACTTGACTAGATCCGGCCTCTGAGCAGAGCTGGAGCTCTGCCGTCCTGGAGGCACACTCGGCTCGGCCCAAGCAGGGATTGCAGCTGCACGCGGCTTGGCTCCCTCGACTCTTCCCAAGGAGGCTCGCTTCCAAGCGGACTGTGCACTTGGCTTCCAGGCAGGGACGCCCCGCGCCTCCTGCAGGTCTTGGCACAGGGGCTGCTTCCCCTGAGCGGAGGCTGTGGGCGGCAGCCCAGACACGCAGGGGCAGGCCCCAACCACCTGCACACGTCTCTGCCGGTGGGGAGAGCACTAGGGAAATGACGTCTGTCAGGCACCTTCTGGGCGCTCACGGAGTCAGCCTCCGGGTGTGTGGGGCTGCAGACCACAGCCAGGGGCCCTGGGAAGCCTGGTGCTCTCCGTGCTGTGCTGAGTCTGGGCGGCAAAGCGACCGCTGCAGGAGCCCTGCACTTGCCATTCCCTTCCCTATGACAGAGCTCTCACGGCTGGAGGGCTTGGCAGCGTGCAACCCAGCGGCCCCTAAGCACTCCGCAAGGACGCCTGGGGACTAGGTGCAAAGGCAAGGCAGGAGTGGAGCTGAGGCCAGGAAGGCGCCAGGAGCTTCTGCCTGTCTCGCGCAGCCTGCTCCTTCCCGGGCAGGAAGCCTAGCAGCGAGGCAAGTCTGGGCAAGGCTCGCCAAGGGCCGAGCAGCCTCACGCCAGCAACTCTGCCAGATCGGGCCTCTGAGCAGAGCTGGAGCTCTGCCGTACTGGAGGCTCACTGGGCTCCGCCCAAGGAGTGAGTGCAGACGCACGCAGCTGGGCTGCCTCCTCTTCTCCCGAGGAGGCTCGCTTCCCGCATGCTGTGCACTAGGCTTCCAGGCGGGGGCGCCCCGCGCCTCCTACAGGTCTTGGCTCAGGGGCTGCTTCCCTGGAGCTGGGGCTGCCGGCGGGAGCCCAGACACGCAGGGGCAGGCCCCACCACCTGCACACGTCTCTGCTGGGGAGCAGAGCGCTAGGGACATGACGTCTGTCAGGCACCTTCTGGCCGCCCACGGAGTCAGCCTCCGGGAGAGTGGGGCTGCAGACCACAGCCAGGGGACCTGGGAGCCTTGTGCTCTCCGTGCGGCGCTGAGTCTGTGCGGCCAAGCACCCGCCGGAGGAGCCCTGCACTTGCCCTCCCCTCCCCTCTACGAGAGGCCTCACTGCTGGAGGGCTTGGCAGTGTGCAAGCCACCGGCTCCTAAGCCTTCCCCAAGGACGCCCGGGGCCTAGATGCAAAGGCAAGGCAGGAGTGGAGCTGAGGCCAGGAAGGCGCCAGTGGCCTCTCCCAGCATCGCACAGCCTGCTCCTTCCCGGGCAGCAAGCCTAGCAGCGAGGCAAGCCTGGGCAAGTCTCGCCCAGGGCAGAGCAGCCTCGCGCAAGGCACTTGACTAGATCCGGCCTCTCAGCAGAGCTGGAGCTCTCCCGTCCTGGAGGCACACTCGGCTCGGCCCAAGCAGGGATTGCAGCTGCACGCGGCTTGGCTCCCTCGACTCTTCCCAAGGAGGCTCGCTTCCAAGCGGACTGTGCACTTGGCTTCCAGGCAGGGACGCCCCGCGCCTCCTGCAGGTCTTGGCACAGGGGCTGCTTCCCCTGAGCGGAGGCTGTGGGCGGCAGCCCAGACACGCAGGGGCAGGCCCCAACCACCTGCACACGTCTCTGCCGGTGGGGAGAGCACTAGGGAAATGACGTCTGTCAGGCACCTTCTGGGCGCTCACGGAGTCAGCCTCCGGGTGTGTGGGGCTGCAGACCACAGCCAGGGGCCCTGGGAAGCCTGGTGCTCTCCGTGCTGTGCTGAGTCTGGGCGGCAAAGCGACCGCTGCAGGAGCCCTGCACTTGCCATTCCCTTCCCTATGACAGAGCTCTCACGGCTGGAGGGCTTGGCAGCGTGCAACCCAGCGGCCCCTAAGCACTCCGCAAGGACGCCTGGGGACTAGGTGCAAAGGCAAGGCAGGAGTGGAGCTGAGGCCAGGAAGGCGCCAGGAGCTTCTGCCTGTCTCGCGCAGCCTGCTCCTTCCCGGGCAGGAAGCCTAGCAGCGAGGCAAGTCTGGGCAAGGCTCGCCAAGGGCCGAGCAGCCTCACGCCAGCAACTCTGCCAGATCGGGCCTCTGAGCAGAGCTGGAGCTCTGCCGTACTGGAGGCTCACTGGGCTCCGCCCAAGGAGTGAGTGCAGACGCACGCAGCTGGGCTGCCTCCTCTTCTCCCGAGGAGGCTCGCTTCCCGCATGCTGTGCACTAGGCTTCCAGGCGGGGGCGCCCCGCGCCTCCTACAGGTCTTGGCTCAGGGGCTGCTTCCCTGGAGCTGGGGCTGCCGGCGGGAGCCCAGACACGCAGGGGCAGGCCCCACCACCTGCACACGTCTCTGCTGGGGAGCAGAGCGCTAGGGACATGACGTCTGTCAGGCACCTTCTGGCCGCCCACGGAGTCAGCCTCCGGGAGAGTGGGGCTGCAGACCACAGCCAGGGGACCTGGGAGCCTTGTGCTCTCCGTGCGGCGCTGAGTCTGTGCGGCCAAGCACCCGCCGGAGGAGCCCTGCACTTGCCCTCCCCTCCCCTCTACGAGAGGCCTCACTGCTGGAGGGCTTGGCAGTGTGCAAGCCACCGGCTCCTAAGCCTTCCCCAAGGACGCCCGGGGCCTAGATGCAAAGGCAAGGCAGGAGTGGAGCTGAGGCCAGGAAGGCGCCAGTGGCCTCTCCCAGCATCGCACAGCCTGCTCCTTCCCGGGCAGCAAGCCTAGCAGCGAGGCAAGCCTGGGCAAGTCTCGCCCAGGGCAGAGCAGCCTCGCGCAAGGCACTTGACTAGATCCGGCCTCTGAGCAGAGCTGGAGCTCTGCCGTCCTGGAGGCACACTCGGCTCGGCCCAAGCAGGGATTGCAGCTGCACGCGGCTTGGCTCCCTCGACTCTTCCCAAGGAGGCTCGCTTCCAAGCGGACTGTGCACTTGGCTTCCAGGCAGGGACGCCCCGCGCCTCCTGCAGGTCTTGGCACAGGGGCTGCTTCCCCTGAGCGGAGGCTGTGGGCGGCAGCCCAGACACGCAGGGGCAGGCCCCAACCACCTGCACACGTCTCTGCCGGTGGGGAGAGCACTAGGGAAATGACGTCTGTCAGGCACCTTCTGGGCGCTCACGGAGTCAGCCTCCGGGTGTGTGGGGCTGCAGACCACAGCCAGGGGCCCTGGGAAGCCTGGTGCTCTCCGTGCTGTGCTGAGTCTGGGCGGCCAAGCGACCGCTGCAGGAGCCCTGCACTTGCCATTCCCTTCCCTATGACAGAGCTCTCACGGCTGGAGGGCTTGGCAGCGTGCAACCCAGCGGCCCCTAAGCACTCCGCAAGGACGCCTGGGGACTAGGTGCAAAGGCAAGGCAGGAGTGGAGCTGAGGCCAGGAAGGCGCCAGGAGCTTCTGCCTGTCTCGCGCAGCCTGCTCCTTCCCGGGCAGGAAGCCTAGCAGCGAGGCAAGTCTGGGCAAGGCTCGCCAAGGGCCGAGCAGCCTCACGCCAGCAACTCTGCCAGATCGGGCCTCTGAGCAGAGCTGGAGCTCTGCCGTACTGGAGGCTCACTGGGCTCCGCCCAAGGAGTGAGTGCAGACGCACGCAGCTGGGCTGCCTCCTCTTCTCCCGAGGAGGCTCGCTTCCCGCATGCTGTGCACTAGGCTTCCAGGCGGGGGCGCCCCGCGCCTCCTACAGGTCTTGGCTCAGGGGCTGCTTCCCTGGAGCTGGGGCTGCCGGCGGGAGCCCAGACACGCAGGGGCAGGCCCCACCACCTGCACACGTCTCTGCTGGGGAGCAGAGCGCTAGGGACATGACGTCTGTCAGGCACCTTCTGGCCGCCCACGGAGTCAGCCTCCGGGAGAGTGGGGCTGCAGACCACAGCCAGGGGACCTGGGAGCCTTGTGCTCTCCGTGCGGCGCTGAGTCTGTGCGGCCAAGCACCCGCCGGAGGAGCCCTGCACTTGCCCTCCCCTCCCCTCTACGAGAGGCCTCACTGCTGGAGGGCTTGGCAGTGTGCAAGCCACCGGCTCCTAAGCCTTCCCCAAGGACGCCCGGGGCCTAGATGCAAAGGCAAGGCAGGAGTGGAGCTGAGGCCAGGAAGGCGCCAGTGGCCTCTCCCAGCATCGCACAGCCTGCTCCTTCCCGGGCAGCAAGCCTAGCAGCGAGGCAAGCCTGGGCAAGTCTCGCCCAGGGCAGAGCAGCCTCGCGCAAGGCACTTGACTAGATCCGGCCTCTCAGCAGAGCTGGAGCTCTCCCGTCCTGGAGGCACACTCGGCTCGGCCCAAGCAGGGATTGCAGCTGCACGCGGCTTGGCTCCCTCGACTCTTCCCAAGGAGGCTCGCTTCCAAGCGGACTGTGCACTTGGCTTCCAGGCAGGGACGCCCCGCGCCTCCTGCAGGTCTTGGCACAGGGGCTGCTTCCCCTGAGCGGAGGCTGTGGGCGGCAGCCCAGACACGCAGGGGCAGGCCCCAACCACCTGCACACGTCTCTGCCGGTGGGGAGAGCACTAGGGAAATGACGTCTGTCAGGCACCTTCTGGGCGCTCACGGAGTCAGCCTCCGGTGTGGTGGGGCTGCAGACCACAGCCCGGGGCCCTGGGAAGCCTGGTGCTCTCCGTGCTGTGCTGAGCCTGGGCGGCCAAGCGACCGCTGCAGGAGCCCTGCACTTGCCATTCCCTTCCCTATGACAGAGCTCTCACGGCTGGAGGGCTTGGCAGCGGGCAACCCACCGGCCCCTAAGCCCTCCGCAAGGACGCCTGGGGACTAGGTGCAAAGGCAAGGCAGGAGTGGAACTGAGGCCAGGAAGGCGCCAGGAGCGTCTGCCTGTCTCGCGCAGCCTGCTCCTTCCCGGGCAGGAAGCCTAGCAGCGAGGCAAGTCTGGGCAAGGCTCGCCCAAGGCAGAGCAGCCTCACGCCAGCAACTCTGCCAGATCGGGCCTCTGAGCAGAGCTGGAGCTCTGCCGTACTGGAGGATCAATGGGCTCCGCCCAAGGAGTGATTGCAGACGCACGCAGCTGGGCTGACTCCTCTTCTCCGGAGGAGGCTCGCTTCCCGCATGCTGTGCACTAGGCTTCCAGGCGGGGGCGCCCCGCGCCCCCTACAGGTCTTGGCTCAGGGGCTGCTTCCCTGGAGCTGGGGCTGCCGGCGGGAGCCCAGACACGCAGGGGCAGGCCCCACCACCTGCACACGTCTCTGCTGGGGAGCAGAGCGCTAGGGACATGACGTCTGTCAGTCACCTTCTGGGCGCCCACGGAGTCAGCCTCCGGGTGTGTGGGGCTGCAGAGCACAGCCAGGGGACCTGGGAGCCTTGTGCTCTCCGTGCGGCGCTGAGTCTGGGCGGCCAAGCACCCGCCGGAGGAGACCTGCACTTGCCCTCCCCTCCCCTCTACGAGAGGCCTCACTGCTGGAGGGCTTGGCAGTGTGCAAGCCCCCGGCTCCTAAGCCTTCCCCAAGGACGCCCGGCGCCTAGATGCAAAGGCAAGGCAGGAGTGGAGCTGAGGCCAGGAAGGCGCCAGTGGCCTCTCCCAGCATCGCACAGCCTGCTCCTTCCCGGGCAGCAAGCCTAGCAGCGAGGCAAGCCTGGGCAAGTCTCGCCCAGGGCAGAGCAGCCTCGCGCAAGGCACTTGACTAGATCCGGCCTCTGAGCAGAGCTGGAGCTCTGCCGTCCTGGAGGCACACTCGGCTCGGCCCAAGCAGGGATTGCAGCTGCACGCGGCTTGGCTCCCTCGACTCTTCCCAAGGAGGCTCGCTTCCAAGCGGACTGTGCACTTGGCTTCCAGGCAGGGACGCCCCGCGCCTCCTGCAGGTCTTCGCACAGGGGCTGCTTCCCCTGAGCGGAGGCTGTGGGCGGCAGCCCAGACACGCAGGGGCAGGCCCCAACCACCTGCACACGTCTCTGCCGGTGGGGAGAGCACTAGGGAAATGACGTCTGTCAGGCACCTTCTGGGCGCTCACGGAGTCAGCCTCCGGGTGTGTGGGGCTGCAGACCACAGCCAGGGGCCCTGGGAAGCCTGGTGCTCTCCGTGCTGTGCTGAGTCTGGGCGGCAAAGCGACCGCTGCAGGAGCCCTGCACTTGCCATTCCCTTCCCTATGACAGAGCTCTCACGGCTGGAGGGCTTGGCAGCGTGCAACCCAGCGGCCCCTAAGCACTCCGCAAGGACGCCTGGGGACTAGGTGCAAAGGCAAGGCAGGAGTGGAGCTGAGGCCAGGAAGGCGCCAGGAGCTTCTGCCTGTCTCCCGCAGCCTGCTCCTTCCCGGGCAGGAAGCCTAGCAGCGAGGCAAGTCTGGGCAAGGCTCGCCAAGGGCCGAGCAGCCTCACGCCAGCAACTCTGCCAGATCGGGCCTCTGAGCAGAGCTGGAGCTCTGCCGTACTGGAGGCTCACTGGGCTCCGCCCAAGGAGTGAGTGCAGACGCACGCAGCTGGGCTGCCTCCTCTTCTCCCGAGGAGGCTCGCTTCCCGCATGCTGTGCACTAGGCTTCCAGGCGGGGGCGCCCCGCGCCTCCTACAGGTCTTGGCTCAGGGGCTGCTTCCCTGGAGCTGGGGCTGCCGGCGGGAGCCCAGACACGCAGGGGCAGGCCCCACCACCTGCACACGTCTCTGCTGGGGAGCAGAGCGCTAGGGACATGACGTCTGTCAGGCACCTTCTGGCCGCCCACGGAGTCAGCCTCCGGGAGAGTGGGGCTGCAGACCACAGCCAGGGGACCTGGGAGCCTTGTGCTCTCCGTGCGGCGCTGAGTCTGTGCGGCCAAGCACCCGCCGGAGGAGCCCTGCACTTGCCCTCCCCTCCCCTCTACGAGAGGCCTCACTGCTGGAGGGCTTGGCAGTGTGCAAGCCACCGGCTCCTAAGCCTTCCCCAAGGACGCCCGGGGCCTAGATGCAAAGGCAAGGCAGGAGTGGAGCTGAGGCCAGGAAGGCGCCAGTGGCCTCTCCCAGCATCGCACAGCCTGCTCCTTCCCGGGCAGCAAGCCTAGCAGCGAGGCAAGCCTGGGCAAGTCTCGCCCAGGGCAGAGCAGCCTCGCGCAAGGCACTTGACTAGATCCGGCCTCTCAGCAGAGCTGGAGCTCTCCCGTCCTGGAGGCACACTCGGCTCGGCCCAAGCAGGGATTGCAGCTGCAACGCGGCTTGGCTCCCTCGACTCTTCCCAAGGAGGCTCGCTTCCAAGCGGACTGTGCACTTGGCTTCCAGGCAGGGACGCCCCGCGCCTCCTGCAGGTCTTGGCACAGGGGCTGCTTCCCCTGAGCGGAGGCTGTGGGCGGCAGCCCAGACACGCAGGGGCAGGCCCCAACCACCTGCACACGTCTCTGCCGGTGGGGAGAGCACTAGGGAAATGACGTCTGTCACGCACCTTCTGGGCGCTCACGGAGTCAGCCTCCGGGTGTGTGGGGCTGCAGACCACAGCCCGGGGCCCTGGGAAGCCTGGTGCTCTCCGTGCTGTGCTGAGCCTGGGCGGCCAAGCGACCGCTGCAGGAGCCCTGCACTTGCCATTCCCTTCCCTATGACAGAGCTCTCACGGCTGGAGGGCTTGGCAGCGGGCAACCCACCGGCCCCTAAGCCCTCCGCAAGGACGCCTGGGGACTAGGTGCAAAGGCAAGGCAGGAGTGGAACTGAGGCCAGGAAGGCGCCAGGAGCGTCTGCCTGTCTCGCGCAGCCTGCTCCTTCCCGGGCAGGAAGCCTAGCAGCGAGGCAAGTCTGGGCAAGGCTCGCCCAAGGCAGAGCAGCCTCACGCCAGCAACTCTGCCAGATCGGGCCTCTGAGCAGAGCTGGAGCTCTGCCGTACTGGAGGATCAATGGGCTCCGCCCAAGGAGTGATTGCAGACGCACGCAGCTGGGCTGACTCCTCTTCTCCGGAGGAGGCTCGCTTCCCGCATGCTGTGCACTAGGCTTCCAGGCGGGGGCGCCCCGCGCCCCCTACAGGTCTTGGCTCAGGGGCTGCTTCCTGGAGCTGGGGCTGCCGGCGGGAGCCCAGACACGCAGGGGCAGGCCCCACCACCTGCACACGTCTCTGCTGGGGAGCAGAGCGCTAGGGACATGACGTCTGTCAGTCACCTTCTGGGCGCCCACGGAGTCAGCCTCCGGGTGTGTGGGGCTGCAGAGCACAGCCAGGGGACCTGGGAGCCTTGTGCTCTCCGTGCGGCGCTGAGTCTGGGCGGCCAAGCACCCGCCGGAGGAGACCTGCACTTGCCCTCCCCTCCCCTCTACGAGAGGCCTCACTGCTGGAGGGCTTGGCAGTGTGCAAGCCCCCGGCTCCTAAGCCTTCCCCAAGGACGCCCGGCGCCTAGATGCAAAGGCAAGGCAGGAGTGGAGCTGAGGCCAGGAAGGCGCCAGTGGCCTCTCCCAGCATCGCACAGCCTGCTCCTTCCCGGGCAGCAAGCCTAGCAGCGAGGCAAGCCTGGGCAAGTCTCGCCCAGGGCAGAGCAGCCTCGCGCAAGGCACTTGACTAGATCCGGCCTCTGAGCAGAGCTGGAGCTCTGCCGTCCTGGAGGCACACTCGGCTCGGCCCAAGCAGGGATTGCAGCTGCACGCGGCTTGGCTCCCTCGACTCTTCCCAAGGAGGCTCGCTTCCAAGCGGACTGTGCACTTGGCTTCCAGGCAGGGACGCCCCGCGCCTCCTGCAGGTCTTCGCACAGGGGCTGCTTCCCCTGAGCGGAGGCTGTGGGCGGCAGCCCAGACACGCAGGGGCAGGCCCCAACCACCTGCACACGTCTCTGCCGGTGGGGAGAGCACTAGGGAAATGACGTCTGTCAGGCACCTTCTGGGCGCTCACGGAGTCAGCCTCCGGGTGTGTGGGGCTGCAGACCACAGCCAGGGGCCCTGGGAAGCCTGGTGCTCTCCGTGCTGTGCTGAGTCTGGGCGGCAAAGCGACCGCTGCAGGAGCCCTGCACTTGCCATTCCCTTCCCTATGACAGAGCTCTCACGGCTGGAGGGCTTGGCAGCGTGCAACCCAGCGGCCCCTAAGCACTCCGCAAGGACGCCTGGGGACTAGGTGCAAAGGCAAGGCAGGAGTGGAGCTGAGGCCAGGAAGGCGCCAGGAGCTTCTGCCTGTCTCGCGCAGCCTGCTCCTTCCCGGGCAGGAAGCCTAGCAGCGAGGCAAGTCTGGGCAAGGCTCGCCAAGGGCCGAGCAGCCTCACGCCAGCAACTCTGCCAGATCGGGCCTCTGAGCAGAGCTGGAGCTCTGCCGTACTGGAGGCTCACTGGGCTCCGCCCAAGGAGTGAGTGCAGACGCACGCAGCTGGGCTGCCTCCTCTTCTCCCGAGGAGGCTCGCTTCCCGCATGCTGTGCACTAGGCTTCCAGGCGGGGGCGCCCCGCGCCTCCTACAGGTCTTGGCTCAGGGGCTGCTTCCCTGGAGCTGGGGCTGCCGGCGGGAGCCCAGACACGCAGGGGCAGGCCCCACCACCTGCACACGTCTCTGCTGGGGAGCAGAGCGCTAGGGACATGACGTCTGTCAGGCACCTTCTGGCCGCCCACGGAGTCAGCCTCCGGGAGAGTGGGGCTGCAGACCACAGCCAGGGGACCTGGGAGCCTTGTGCTCTCCGTGCGGCGCTGAGTCTGTGCGGCCAAGCACCCGCCGGAGGAGCCCTGCACTTGCCCTCCCCTCCCCTCTACGAGAGGCCTCACTGCTGGAGGGCTTGGCAGTGTGCAAGCCACCGGCTCCTAAGCCTTCCCCAAGGACGCCCGGGGCCTAGATGCAAAGGCAAGGCAGGAGTGGAGCTGAGGCCAGGAAGGCGCCAGTGGCCTCTCCCAGCATCGCACAGCCTGCTCCTTCCCGGGCAGCAAGCCTAGCAGCGAGGCAAGCCTGGGCAAGTCTCGCCCAGGGCAGAGCAGCCTCGCGCAAGGCACTTGACTAGATCCGGCCTCTCAGCAGAGCTGGAGCTCTCCCGTCCTGGAGGCACACTCGGCTCGGCCCAAGCAGGGATTGCAGCTGCACGCGGCTTGGCTCCCTCGACTCTTCCCAAGGAGGCTCGCTTCCAAGCGGACTGTGCACTTGGCTTCCAGGCAGGGACGCCCCGCGCCTCCTGCAGGTCTTGGCACAGGGGCTGCTTCCCCTGAGCGGAGGCTGTGGGCGGCAGCCCAGACACGCAGGGGCAGGCCCCAACCACCTGCACACGTCTCTGCTGGTGGGGAGAGCACTAGGGAAATGACGTCTGTCACGCACCTTCTGGGCGCTCACGGAGTCAGCCTCCGGGTGTGTGGGGCTGCAGACCACAGCCCGGGGCCCTGGGAAGCCTGGTGCTCTCCGTGCTGTGCTGAGCCTGGGCGGCCAAGCGACCGCTGCAGGAGCCCTGCACTTGCCATTCCCTTCCCTATGACAGAGCTCTCACGGCTGGAGGGCTTGGCAGCGGGCAACCCACCGGCCCCTAAGCCCTCCGCAAGGACGCCTGGGGACTAGGTGCAAAGGCAAGGCAGGAGTGGAACTGAGGCCAGGAAGGCGCCAGGAGCGTCTGCCTGTCTCGCGCAGCCTGCTCCTTCCCGGGCAGGAAGCCTAGCAGCGAGGCAAGTCTGGGCAAGGCTCGCCCAAGGCAGAGCAGCCTCACGCCAGCAACTCTGCCAGATCGGGCCTCTGAGCAGAGCTGGAGCTCTGCCGTACTGGAGGATCAATGGGCTCCGCCCAAGGAGTGATTGCAGACGCACGCAGCTGGGCTGACTCCTCTTCTCCGGAGGAGGCTCGCTTCCCGCATGCTGTGCACTAGGCTTCCAGGCGGGGGCGCCCCGCGCCCCCTACAGGTCTTGGCTCAGGGGCTGCTTCCCTGGAGCTGGGGCTGCCGGCGGGAGCCCAGACACGCAGGGGCAGGCCCCACCACCTGCACACGTCTCTGCTGGGGAGCAGAGCGCTAGGGACATGACGTCTGTCAGTCACCTTCTGGGCGCCCACGGAGTCAGCCTCCGGGTGTGTGGGGCTGCAGAGCACAGCCAGGGGACCTGGGAGCCTTGTGCTCTCCGTGCGGCGCTGAGTCTGGGCGGCCAAGCACCCGCCGGAGGAGACCTGCACTTGCCCTCCCCTCCCCTCTACGAGAGGCCTCACTGCTGGAGGGCTTGGCAGTGTGCAAGCCCCCGGCTCCTAAGCCTTCCCCAAGGACGCCCGGCGCCTAGATGCAAAGGCAAGGCAGGAGTGGAGCTGAGGCCAGGAAGGCGCCAGTGGCCTCTCCCAGCATCGCACAGCCTGCTCCTTCCCGGGCAGCAAGCCTAGCAGCGAGGCAAGCCTGGGCAAGTCTCGCCCAGGGCAGAGCAGCCTCGCGCAAGGCACTTGACTAGATCCGGCCTCTGAGCAGAGCTGGAGCTCTGCCGTCCTGGAGGCACACTCGGCTCGGCCCAAGCAGGGATTGCAGCTGCACGCGGCTTGGCTCCCTCGACTCTTCCCAAGGAGGCTCGCTTCCAAGCGGACTGTGCACTTGGCTTCCAGGCAGGGACGCCCCGCGCCTCCTGCAGGTCTTGGCACAGGGGCTGCTTCCCCTGAGCGGAGGCTGTGGGCGGCAGCCCAGACACGCAGGGGCAGGCCCCAACCACCTGCACACGTCTCTGCCGGTGGGGAGAGCACTAGGGAAATGACGTCTGTCAGGCACCTTCTGGGCGCTCACGGAGTCAGCCTCCGGGTGTGTGGGGCTGCAGACCACAGCCAGGGGCCCTGGGAAGCCTGGTGCTCTCCGTGCTGTGCTGAGTCTGGGCGGCAAAGCGACCGCTGCAGGAGCCCTGCACTTGCCATTCCCTTCCCTATGACAGAGCTCTCACGGCTGGAGGGCTTGGCAGCGTGCAACCCAGCGGCCCCTAAGCACTCCGCAAGGACGCCTGGGGACTAGGTGCAAAGGCAAGGCAGGAGTGGAGCTGAGGCCAGGAAGGCGCCAGGAGCTTCTGCCTGTCTCGCGCAGCCTGCTCCTTCCCGGGCAGGAAGCCTAGCAGCGAGGCAAGTCTGGGCAAGGCTCGCCAAGGGCCGAGCAGCCTCACGCCAGCAACTCTGCCAGATCGGGCCTCTGAGCAGAGCTGGAGCTCTGCCGTACTGGAGGCTCACTGGGCTCCGCCCAAGGAGTGAGTGCAGACGCACGCAGCTGGGCTGCCTCCTCTTCTCCCGAGGAGGCTCGCTTCCCGCATGCTGTGCACTAGGCTTCCAGGCGGGGGCGCCCCGCGCCTCCTACAGGTCTTGGCTCAGGGGCTGCTTCCCTGGAGCTGGGGCTGCCGGCGGGAGCCCAGACACGCAGGGGCAGGCCCCACCACCTGCACACGTCTCTGCTGGGGAGCAGAGCGCTAGGGACATGACGTCTGTCAGGCACCTTCTGGCCGCCCACGGAGTCAGCCTCCGGGAGAGTGGGGCTGCAGACCACAGCCAGGGGACCTGGGAGCCTTGTGCTCTCCGTGCGGCGCTGAGTCTGTGCGGCCAAGCACCCGCCGGAGGAGCCCTGCACTTGCCCTCCCCTCCCCTCTACGAGAGGCCTCACTGCTGGAGGGCTTGGCAGTGTGCAAGCCACCGGCTCCTAAGCCTTCCCCAAGGACGCCCGGGGCCTAGATGCAAAGGCAAGGCAGGAGTGGAGCTGAGGCCAGGAAGGCGCCAGTGGCCTCTCCCAGCATCGCACAGCCTGCTCCTTCCCGGGCAGCAAGCCTAGCAGCGAGGCAAGCCTGGGCAAGTCTCGCCCAGGGCAGAGCAGCCTCGCGCAAGGCACTTGACTAGATCCGGCCTCTCAGCAGAGCTGGAGCTCTCCCGTCCTGGAGGCACACTCGGCTCGGCCCAAGCAGGGATTGCAGCTGCACGCGGCTTGGCTCCCTCGACTCTTCCCAAGGAGGCTCGCTTCCAAGCGGACTGTGCACTTGGCTTCCAGGCAGGGACGCCCCGCGCCTCCTGCAGGTCTTGGCACAGGGGCTGCTTCCCCTGAGCGGAGGCTGTGGGCGGCAGCCCAGACACGCAGGGGCAGGCCCCAACCACCTGCACACGTCTCTGCCGGTGGGGAGAGCACTAGGGAAATGACGTCTGTCAGGCACCTTCTGGGCGCTCACGGAGTCAGCCTCCGGGTGTGTGGGGCTGCAGACCACAGCCCGGGGCCCTGGGAAGCCTGGTGCTCTCCGTGCTGTGCTGAGCCTGGGCGGCCAAGCGACCGCTGCAGGAGCCCTGCACTTGCCATTCCCTTCCCTATGACAGAGCTCTCACGGCTGGAGGGCTTGGCAGCGGGCAACCCACCGGCCCCTAAGCCCTCCGCAAGGACGCCTGGGGACTAGGTGCAAAGGCAAGGCAGGAGTGGAACTGAGGCCAGGAAGGCGCCAGGAGCATCTGCCTGTCTCGCGCAGCCTGCTCCTTCCCGGGCAGGAAGCCTAGCAGCGAGGCAAGTCTGGGCAAGGCTCGCCCAAGGCAGAGCAGCCTCACGCCAGCAACTCTGCCAGATCGGGCCTCTGAGCAGAGCTGGAGCTCTGCCGTACTGGAGGATCAATGGGCTCCGCCCAAGGAGTGATTGCAGACGCACGCAGCTGGGCTGACTCCTCTTCTCCGGAGGAGGCTCGCTTCCCGCATGCTGTGCACTAGGCTTCCAGGCGGGGGCGCCCCGCGCCCCCTACAGGTCTTGGCTCAGGGGCTGCTTCCCTGGAGCTGGGGCTGCCGGCGGGAGCCCAGACACGCAGGGGCAGGCCCCACCACCTGCACACGTCTCTGCTGGGGAGCAGAGCGCTAGGGACATGACGTCTGTCAGTCACCTTCTGGGCGCCCACGGAGTCAGCCTCCGGGTGTGTGGGGCTGCAGAGCACAGCCAGGGGACCTGGGAGCCTTGTGCTCTCCGTGCGGCGCTGAGTCTGGGCGGCCAAGCACCCGCCGGAGGAGACCTGCACTTGCCCTCCCCTCCCCTCTACGAGAGGCCTCACTGCTGGAGGGCTTGGCAGTGTGCAAGCCCCCGGCTCCTAAGCCTTCCCCAAGGACGCCCGGCGCCTAGATGCAAAGGCAAGGCAGGAGTGGAGCTGAGGCCAGGAAGGCGCCAGTGGCCTCTCCCAGCATCGCACAGCCTGCTCCTTCCCGGGCAGCAAGCCTAGCAGCGAGGCAAGCCTGGGCAAGTCTCGCCCAGGGCAGAGCAGCCTCGCGCAAGGCACTTGACTAGATCCGTCCTCTGAGCAGAGCTGGAGCTCTGCCGTCCTGGAGGCACACTCGGCTCGGCCCAAGCAGGGATTGCAGCTGCACGCGGCTTGGCTCCCTCGACTCTTCCCAAGGAGGCTCGCTTCCAAGCGGACTGTGCACTTGGCTTCCAGGCAGGGACGCCCCGCGCCTCCTGCAGGTCTTGGCACAGGGGCTGCTTCCCCTGAGCGGAGGCTGTGGGCGGCAGCCCAGACACGCAGGGGCAGGCCCCAACCACCTGCACACGTCTCTGCCGGTGGGGAGAGCACTAGGGAAATGACGTCTGTCAGGCACCTTCTGGGCGCTCACGGAGTCAGCCTCCGGGTGTGTGGGGCTGCAGACCACAGCCAGGGGCCCTGGGAAGCCTGGTGCTCTCCGTGCTGTGCTGAGTCTGGGCGGCAAAGCGACCGCTGCAGGAGCCCTGCACTTGCCATTCCCTTCCCTATGACAGAGCTCTCACGGCTGGAGGGCTTGGCAGCGTGCAACCCAGCGGCCCCTAAGCACTCCGCAAGGACGCCTGGGGACTAGGTGCAAAGGCAAGGCAGGAGTGGAGCTGAGGCCAGGAAGGCGCCAGGAGCTTCTGCCTGTCTCGCGCAGCCTGCTCCTTCCCGGGCAGGAAGCCTAGCAGCGAGGCAAGTCTGGGCAAGGCTCGCCAAGGGCCGAGCAGCCTCACGCCAGCAACTCTGCCAGATCGGGCCTCTGAGCAGAGCTGGAGCTCTGCCGTACTGGAGGCTCACTGGGCTCCGCCCAAGGAGTGAGTGCAGACGCACGCAGCTGGGCTGCCTCCTCTTCTCCCGAGGAGGCTCGCTTCCCGCATGCTGTGCACTAGGCTTCCAGGCGGGGGCGCCCCGCGCCTCCTACAGGTCTTGGCTCAGGGGCTGCTTCCCTGGAGCTGGGGCTGCCGGCGGGAGCCCAGACACGCAGGGCAGGCCCCACCACCTGCACACGTCTCTGCTGGGGAGCAGAGCGCTAGGGACATGACGTCTGTCAGGCACCTTCTGGCCGCCCACGGAGTCAGCCTCCGGGAGAGTGGGGCTGCAGACCACAGCCAGGGGACCTGGGAGCCTTGTGCTCTCCGTGCGGCGCTGAGTCTGTGCGGCCAAGCACCCGCGGAGGAGCCCTGCACTTGCCCTCCCCTCCCCTCTACGAGAGGCCTCACTGCTGGAGGGCTTGGCAGTGTGCAAGCCACCGGCTCCTAAGCCTTCCCCAAGGACGCCCGGGGCCTAGATGCAAAGGCAAGGCAGGAGTGGAGCTGAGGCCAGGAAGGCGCCAGTGGCCTCTCCCAGCATCGCACAGCCTGCTCCTTCCCGGGCAGCAAGCCTAGCAGCGAGGCAAGCCTGGGCAAGTCTCGCCCAGGGCAGAGCAGCCTCGCGCAAGGCACTTGACTAGATCCGGCCTCTCAGCAGAGCTGGAGCTCTCCCGTCCTGGAGGCACACTCGGCTCGGCCCAAGCAGGGATTGCAGCTGCACGCGGCTTGGCTCCCTCGACTCTTCCCAAGGAGGCTCGCTTCCAAGCGGACTGTGCACTTGGCTTCCAGGCAGGGACGCCCCGCGCCTCCTGCAGGTCTTGGCACAGGGGCTGCTTCCCCTGAGCGGAGGCTGTGGGCGGCAGCCCAGACACGCAGGGGCAGGCCCCAACCACCTGCACACGTCTCTGCCGGTGGGGAGAGCACTAGGGAAATGACGTCTGTCAGGCACCTTCTGGGCGCTCACGGAGTCAGCCTCCGGGTGTGTGGGGCTGCAGACCACAGCCCGGGGCCCTGGGAAGCCTGGTGCTCTCCGTGCTGTGCTGAGCCTGGGCGGCCAAGCGACCGCTGCAGGAGCCCTGCACTTGCCATTCCCTTCCCTATGACAGAGCTCTCACGGCTGGAGGGCTTGGCAGCGGGCAACCCACCGGCCCCTAAGCCCTCCGCAAGGACGCCTGGGGACTAGGTGCAAAGGCAAGGCAGGAGTGGAACTGAGGCCAGGAAGGCGCCAGGAGCGTCTGCCTGTCTCGCGCAGCCTGCTCCTTCCCGGGCAGGAAGCCTAGCAGCGAGGCAAGTCTGGGCAAGGCTCGCCCAAGGCAGAGCAGCCTCACGCCAGCAACTCTGCCAGATCGGGCCTCTGAGCAGAGCTGGAGCTCTGCCGTACTGGAGGATCAATGGGCTCCGCCCAAGGAGTGATTGCAGACGCACGCAGCTGGGCTGACTCCTCTTCTCCGGAGGAGGCTCGCTTCCCGCATGCTGTGCACTAGGCTTCCAGGCGGGGGCGCCCCGCGCCCCCTACAGGTCTTGGCTCAGGGGCTGCTTCCCTGGAGCTGGGGCTGCCGGCGGGAGCCCAGACACGCAGGGGCAGGCCCCACCACCTGCACACGTCTCTGCTGGGGAGCAGAGCGCTAGGGACATGACGTCTGTCAGTCACCTTCTGGGCGCCCACGGAGTCAGCCTCCGGGTGTGTGGGGCTGCAGAGCACAGCCAGGGGACCTGGGAGCCTTGTGCTCTCCGTGCGGCGCTGAGTCTGGGCGGCCAAGCACCCGCCGGAGGAGACCTGCACTTGCCCTCCCCTCCCCTCTACGAGAGGCCTCACTGCTGGAGGGCTTGGCAGTGTGCAAGCCCCCGGCTCCTAAGCCTTCCCCAAGGACGCCCGGCGCCTAGATGCAAAGGCAAGGCAGGAGTGGAGCTGAGGCCAGGAAGGCGCCAGTGGCCTCTCCCAGCATCGCACAGCCTGCTCCTTCCCGGGCAGCAAGCCTAGCAGCGAGGCAAGCCTGGGCAAGTCTCGCCCAGGGCAGAGCAGCCTCGCGCAAGGCACTTGACTAGATCCGTCCTCTGAGCAGAGCTGGAGCTCTGCCGTCCTGGAGGCACACTCGGCTCGGCCCAAGCAGGGATTGCAGCTGCACGCGGCTTGGCTCCCTCGACTCTTCCCAAGGAGGCTCGCTTCCAAGCGGACTGTGCACTTGGCTTCCAGGCAGGGACGCCCCGCGCCTCCTGCAGGTCTTGGCACAGGGGCTGCTTCCCCTGAGCGGAGGCTGTGGGCGGCAGCCCAGACACGCAGGGGCAGGCCCCAACCACCTGCACACGTCTCTGCCGGTGGGGAGAGCACTAGGGAAATGACGTCTGTCAGGCACCTTCTGGGCGCTCACGGAGTCAGCCTCCGGGTGTGTGGGGGCTGCAGACCACAGCCAGGGGCCCTGGGAAGCCTGGTGCTCTCCGTGCTGTGCTGAGTCTGGGCGGCAAAGCGACCGCTGCAGGAGCCCTGCACTTGCCATTCCCTTCCCTATGACAGAGCTCTCACGGCTGGAGGGCTTGGCAGCGTGCAACCCAGCGGCCCCTAAGCACTCCGCAAGGACGCCTGGGGACTAGGTGCAAAGGCAAGGCAGGAGTGGAGCTGAGGCCAGGAAGGCGCCAGGAGCTTCTGCCTGTCTCGCGCAGCCTGCTCCTTCCCGGGCAGGAAGCCTAGCAGCGAGGCAAGTCTGGGCAAGGCTCGCCAAGGGCCGAGCAGCCTCACGCCAGCAACTCTGCCAGATCGGGCCTCTGAGCAGAGCTGGAGCTCTGCCGTACTGGAGGCTCACTGGGCTCCGCCCAAGGAGTGAGTGCAGACGCACGCAGCTGGGCTGCCTCCTCTTCTCCCGAGGAGGCTCGCTTCCCGCATGCTGTGCACTAGGCTTCCAGGCGGGGGCGCCCCGCGCCTCCTACAGGTCTTGGCTCAGGGGCTGCTTCCCTGGAGCTGGGGCTGCCGGCGGGAGCCCAGACACGCAGGGGCAGGCCCCACCACCTGCACACGTCTCTGCTGGGGAGCAGAGCGCTAGGGACATGACGTCTGTCAGGCACCTTCTGGCCGCCCACGGAGTCAGCCTCCGGGAGAGTGGGGCTGCAGACCACAGCCAGGGGACCTGGGAGCCTTGTGCTCTCCGTGCGGCGCTGAGTCTGTGCGGCCAAGCACCCGCCGGAGGAGCCCTGCACTTGCCCTCCCCTCCCCTCTACGAGAGGCCTCACTGCTGGAGGGCTTGGCAGTGTGCAAGCCACCGGCTCCTAAGCCTTCCCCAAGGACGCCCGGGGCCTAGATGCAAAGGCAAGGCAGGAGTGGAGCTGAGGCCAGGAAGGCGCCAGTGGCCTCTCCCAGCATCGCACAGCCTGCTCCTTCCCGGGCAGCAAGCCTAGCAGCGAGGCAAGCCTGGGCAAGTCTCGCCCAGGGCAGAGCAGCCTCGCGCAAGGCACTTGACTAGATCCGGCCTCTCAGCAGAGCTGGAGCTCTCCCGTCCTGGAGGCACACTCGGCTCGGCCCAAGCAGGGATTGCAGCTGCACGCGGCTTGGCTCCCTCGACTCTCCCAAGGAGGCTCGCTTCCAAGCGGACTGTGCACTTGGCTTCCAGGCAGGACGCCCCGCGCCTCCTGCAGGTCTTGGCACAGGGGCTGCTTCCCCTGAGCGGAGGCTGTGGGCGGCAGCCCAGACACGCAGGGGCAGGCCCCAACCACCTGCACACGTCTCTGCCGGTGGGGAGAGCACTAGGGAAATGACGTCTGTCAGGCACCTTCTGGGCGCTCACGGAGTCAGCCTCCGGGTGTGTGGGGCTGCAGACCACAGCCCGGGGCCCTGGGAAGCCTGGTGCTCTCCGTGCTGTGCTGAGCCTGGGCGGCCAAGCGACCGCTGCAGGAGCCCTGCACTTGCCATTCCCTTCCCTATGACAGAGCTCTCACGGCTGGAGGGCTTGGCAGCGGGCAACCCACCGGCCCCTAAGCCCTCCGCAAGGACGCCTGGGGACTAGGTGCAAAGGCAAGGCAGGAGTGGAACTGAGGCCAGGAAGGCGCCAGGAGCGTCTGCCTGTCTCGCGCAGCCTGCTCCTTCCCGGGCAGGAAGCCTAGCAGCGAGGCAAGTCTGGGCAAGGCTCGCCCAAGGCAGAGCAGCCTCACGCCAGCAACTCTGCCAGATCGGGCCTCTGAGCAGAGCTGGAGCTCTGCCGTACTGGAGGATCAATGGGCTCCGCCCAAGGAGTGATTGCAGACGCACGCAGCTGGGCTGACTCCTCTTCTCCGGAGGAGGCTCGCTTCCCGCATGCTGTGCACTAGGCTTCCAGGCGGGGGCGCCCCGCGCCCCCTACAGGTCTTGGCTCAGGGGCTGCTTCCCTGGAGCTGGGGCTGCCGGCGGGAGCCCAGACACGCAGGGGCAGGCCCCACCACCTGCACACGTCTCTGCTGGGGAGCAGAGCGCTAGGGACATGACGTCTGTCAGTCACCTTCTGGCGCCCACGGAGTCAGCCTCCGGGTGTGTGGGGCTGCAGAGCACAGCCAGGGGACCTGGGAGCCTTGTGCTCTCCGTGCGGCGCTGAGTCTGGGCGGCCAAGCACCCGCCGGAGGAGACCTGCACTTGCCCTCCCCTCCCCTCTACGAGAGGCCTCACTGCTGGAGGGCTTGGCAGTGTGCAAGCCCCCGGCTCCTAAGCCTTCCCCAAGGACGCCCGGCGCCTAGATGCAAAGGCAAGGCAGGAGTGGAGCTGAGGCCAGGAAGGCGCCAGTGGCCTCTCCCAGCATCGCACAGCCTGCTCCTTCCCGGGCAGCAAGCCTAGCAGCGAGGCAAGCCTGGGCAAGTCTCGCCCAGGGCAGAGCAGCCTCGCGCAAGGCACTTGACTAGATCCGTCCTCTGAGCAGAGCTGGAGCTCTGCCGTCCTGGAGGCACACTCGGCTCGGCCCAAGCAGGGATTGCAGCTGCACGCGGCTTGGCTCCCTCGACTCTTCCCAAGGAGGCTCGCTTCCAAGCGGACTGTGCACTTGGCTTCCAGGCAGGGACGCCCCGCGCCTCCTGCAGGTCTTGGCACAGGGGCTGCTTCCCCTGAGCGGAGGCTGTGGGCGGCAGCCCAGACACGCAGGGGCAGGCCCCAACCACCTGCACACGTCTCTGCCGGTGGGGAGAGCACTAGGGAAATGACGTCTGTCAGGCACCTTCTGGGCGCTCACGGAGTCAGCCTCCGGGTGTGTGGGGCTGCAGACCACAGCCAGGGGCCCTGGGAAGCCTGGTGCTCTCCGTGCTGTGCTGAGTCTGGGCGGCAAAGCGACCGCTGCAGGAGCCCTGCACTTGCCATTCCCTTCCCTATGACAGAGCTCTCACGGCTGGAGGGCTTGGCAGCGTGCAACCCAGCGGCCCCTAAGCACTCCGCAAGGACGCCTGGGGACTAGGTGCAAAGGCAAGGCAGGAGTGGAGCTGAGGCCAGGAAGGCGCCAGGAGCGTCTGCCTGTCTCGCGCAGCCTGCTCCTTCCCGGGCAGGAAGCCTAGCAGCGAGGCAAGTCTGGGCAAGGCTCGCCAAGGGCCGAGCAGCCTCACGCCAGCAACTCTGCCAGATCGGGCCTCTGAGCAGAGCTGGAGCTCTGCCGTACTGGAGGCTCACTGGGCTCCGCCCAAGGAGTGAGTGCAGACGCACGCAGCTGGGCTGCCTCCTCTTCTCCCGAGGAGGCTCGCTTCCCGCATGCTGTGCACTAGGCTTCCAGGCGGGGGCGCCCCGCGCCTCCTACAGGTCTTGGCTCAGGGGCTGCTTCCCTGGAGCTGGGGCTGCCGGCGGGAGCCCAGACACGCAGGGGCAGGCCCCACCACCTGCACACGTCTCTGCTGGGGAGCAGAGCGCTAGGGACATGACGTCTGTCAGGCACCTTCTGGCCGCCCACGGAGTCAGCCTCCGGGAGAGTGGGGCTGCAGACCACAGCCAGGGGACCTGGGAGCCTTGTGCTCTCCGTGCGGCGCTGAGTCTGTGCGGCCAAGCACCCGCCGGAGGAGCCCTGCACTTGCCCTCCCCTCCCCTCTACGAGAGGCCTCACTGCTGGAGGGCTTGGCAGTGTGCAAGCCACCGGCTCCTAAGCCTTCCCCAAGGACGCCCGGGGCCTAGATGCAAAGGCAAGGCAGGAGTGGAGCTGAGGCCAGGAAGGCGCCAGTGGCCTCTCCCAGCATCGCACAGCCTGCTCCTTCCCGGGCAGCAAGCCTAGCAGCGAGGCAAGCCTGGGCAAGTCTCGCCCAGGGCAGAGCAGCCTCGCGCAAGGCACTTGACTAGATCCGGCCTCTCAGCAGAGCTGGAGCTCTCCCGTCCTGGAGGCACACTCGGCTCGGCCCAAGCAGGGATTGCAGCTGCACGCGGCTTGGCTCCCTCGACTCTTCCCAAGGAGGCTCGCTTCCAAGCGGACTGTGCACTTGGCTTCCAGGCAGGGACGCCCCGCGCCTCCTGCAGGTCTTGGCACAGGGGCTGCTTCCCCTGAGCGGAGGCTGTGGGCGGCAGCCCAGACACGCAGGGGCAGGCCCCAACCACCTGCACACGTCTCTGCCGGTGGGGAGAGCACTAGGGAAATGACGTCTGTCAGGCACCTTCTGGGCGCTCACGGAGTCAGCCTCCGGGTGTGTGGGGCTGCAGACCACAGCCCGGGGCCCTGGGAAGCCTGGTGCTCTCCGTGCTGTGCTGAGCCTGGGCGGCCAAGCGACCGCTGCAGGAGCCCTGCACTTGCCATTCCCTTCCCTATGACAGAGCTCTCACGGCTGGAGGGCTTGGCAGCGGGCAACCCACCGGCCCCTAAGCCCTCCGCAAGGACGCCTGGGGACTAGGTGCAAAGGCAAGGCAGGAGTGGAACTGAGGCCAGGAAGGCGCCAGGAGCGTCTGCCTGTCTCGCGCAGCCTGCTCCTTCCCGGGCAGGAAGCCTAGCAGCGAGGCAAGTCTGGGCAAGGCTCGCCCAAGGCAGAGCAGCCTCACGCCAGCAACTCTGCCAGATCGGGCCTCTGAGCAGAGCTGGAGCTCTGCCGTACTGGAGGATCAATGGGCTCCGCCCAAGGAGTGATTGCAGACGCACGCAGCTGGGCTGACTCCTCTTCTCCGGAGGAGGCTCGCTTCCCGCATGCTGTGCACTAGGCTTCCAGGCGGGGGCGCCCCGCGCCCCCTACAGGTCTTGGCTCAGGGGCTGCTTCCCTGGAGCTGGGGCTGCCGGCGGGAGCCCAGACACGCAGGGGCAGGCCCCACCACCTGCACACGTCTCTGCTGGGGAGCAGAGCGCTAGGGACATGACGTCTGTCAGTCACCTTCTGGGCGCCCACGGAGTCAGCCTCCGGGTGTGTGGGGCTGCAGAGCACAGCCAGGGGACCTGGGAGCCTTGTGCTCTCCGTGCGGCGCTGAGTCTGGGCGGCCAAGCACCCGCCGGAGGAGACCTGCACTTGCCCTCCCCTCCCCTCTACGAGAGGCCTCACTGCTGGAGGGCTTGGCAGTGTGCAAGCCCCCGGCTCCTAAGCCTTCCCCAAGGACGCCCGGCGCCTAGATGCAAAGGCAAGGCAGGAGTGGAGCTGAGGCCAGGAAGGCGCCAGTGGCCTCTCCCAGCATCGCACAGCCTGCTCCTTCCCGGGCAGCAAGCCTAGCAGCGAGGCAAGCCTGGGCAAGTCTCGCCCAGGGCAGAGCAGCCTCGCGCAAGGCACTTGACTAGATCCGGCCTCTGAGCAGAGCTGGAGCTCTGCCGTCCTGGAGGCACACTCGGCTCGGCCCAAGCAGGGATTGCAGCTGCACGCGGCTTGGCTCCCTCGACTCTTCCCAAGGAGGCTCGCTTCCAAGCGGACTGTGCACTTGGCTTCCAGGCAGGGACGCCCCGCGCCTCCTGCAGGTCTTGGCACAGGGGCTGCTTCCCCTGAGCGGAGGCTGTGGGCGGCAGCCCAGACACGCAGGGCAGGCCCCAACCACCTGCACACGTCTCTGCCGGTGGGGAGAGCACTAGGGAAATGACGTCTGTCAGGCACCTTCTGGGCGCTCACGGAGTCAGCCTCCGGGTGTGTGGGGCTGCAGACCACAGCCAGGGGCCCTGGGAAGCCTGGTGCTCTCCGTGCTGTGCTGAGTCTGGGCGGCAAAGCGACCGCTGCAGGAGCCCTGCACTTGCCATTCCCTTCCCTATGACAGAGCTCTCACGGCTGGAGGGCTTGGCAGCGTGCAACCCAGCGGCCCCTAAGCACTCCGCAAGGACGCCTGGGGACTAGGTGCAAAGGCAAGGCAGGAGTGGAGCTGAGGCCAGGAAGGCGCCAGGAGCTTCTGCCTGTCTCGCGCAGCCTGCTCCTTCCCGGGCAGGAAGCCTAGCAGCGAGGCAAGTCTGGGCAAGGCTCGCCAAGGGCCGAGCAGCCTCACGCCAGCAACTCTGCCAGATCGGGCCTCTGAGCAGAGCTGGAGCTCTGCCGTACTGGAGGCTCACTGGGCTCCGCCCAAGGAGTGAGTGCAGACGCACGCAGCTGGGCTGACTCCTCTTCTCCGGAGGAGGCTCGCTTCCCGCATGCTGTGCACTAGGCTTCCAGGCGGGGGCGCCCCGCGCCCCCTACAGGTCTTGGCTCAGGGGCTGCTTCCCTGGAGCTGGGGCTGCCGGCGGGAGCCCAGACACGCAGGGGCAGGCCCCACCACCTGCACACGTCTCTGCTGGGGAGCAGAGCGCTAGGGACATGACGTCTGTCAGTCACCTTCTGGGCGCCCACGGAGTCAGCCTCCGGGTGTGTGGGGCTGCAGAGCACAGCCAGGGGACCTGGGAGCCTTGTGCTCTCCGTGCGGCGCTGAGTCTGGGCGGCCAAGCACCCGCCGGAGGAGACCTGCACTTGCCCTCCCCTCCCCTCTACGAGAGGCCTCACTGCTGGAGGGCTTGGCAGTGTGCAAGCCCCCGGCTCCTAAGCCTTCCCCAAGGACGCCCGGCGCCTAGATGCAAAGGCAAGGCAGGAGTGGAGCTGAGGCCAGGAAGGCGCCAGTGGCCTCTCCCAGCATCGCACAGCCTGCTCCTTCCCGGGCAGCAAGCCTAGCAGCGAGGCAAGCCTGGGCAAGTCTCGCCCAGGGCAGAGCAGCCTCGCGCAAGGCACTTGACTAGATCCGGCCTCTGAGCAGAGCTGGAGCTCTGCCGTCCTGGAGGCACACTCGGCTCGGCCCAAGCAGGGATTGCAGCTGCACGCGGCTTGGCTCCCTCGACTCTTCCCAAGGAGGCTCGCTTCCAAGCGGACTGTGCACTTGGCTTCCAGGCAGGGACGCCCCGCGCCTCCTGCAGGTCTTGGCACAGGGGCTGCTTCCCCTGAGCGGAGGCTGTGGGCGGCAGCCCAGACACGCAGGGGCAGGCCCCAACCACCTGCACACG